>NC_083768.1:2302463-2332463 GCF_963514075.1 Conger conger | reverse complement strand
GTGGAAATAAAGTCTAGATGTTTTTGTTTATGTTATCAGCCTGTGATGACTAAATATGCATTTTTTTTGTAACAGCTTGACGAAATCTTCCCCGCGGTCACTCCAAACGCATCCCCCACTACCCCCACTACCCCCACTATCCCCACTACCCCCAGAGGATCCAAACACCAACACATCTACATCATGCAGCTTTAAAAACCATAAATAATTCATGATTCCATATTTAAAGATCATTGCCGTGACCCCGGCTTCCCAGCCGGCTACAGGAATGCTTTTGTTATTTTAGTTTAAAATGTCTTTTTTTTTTTTGTTAAAAGTGACTTTCAGAATTGTGCCGTGAAGAAAGTTTTTCAGAAATTGTGACGAGCTGGTGATTGACAGACACTTTTCACGGCTTACGTTTCTCACATTCCTCCTTCATTTCCCTGCCATTCCAACGACAGATGCCAACATTCCATACTGTTCCGGATCCAATCTTAGGTGTTTTCTTTTCCCATTTACATATGACTCCAGGAAATCCTGAGACAGGTGATGTGGCCTTCTGCAGCTGGGGGGGGGGGGGGGGGGAAACATCAGCGAGGACAAATTGACATTTCCTTGATTCCTCTATCATCGCATCCTCGTGTCCTTTCCTCGCTTCCTTTCCTCGCTTCCTTTCCGTGCTTCCTTTCCTTGGCTCCTCCGATGGGTGGAGCTGAGAGTGAGGAACAGAAAGGGTGCGGTGAAAGTCAGCGATTGGAAGGGTGCGGTGAAAGTCAGCGATTGGAAGGGTGCGGTGAAAGTCAGCGATTGAAAGGGTGCGGTGAAAGTCAGCGATTGGAAGGGTGCGGTGAAAGTCAGCGATTGAAAGGGTGCGGTGAAAGTCAGCGATTGGAAGGGTGCGGTGAAAGTCAGCGATTGAACGGGTGCGGTGAAAGTCAGCGATTGGAAGGGTGCGGTGAAAGTCAGCGATTGGAAGGGTGCGGTGAAAGTCAGCGATTGGAAGGGTGCGGTGAAAGTCAGCGATTGGAAGGGTGCGGTGAAAGTCAGCGATTGGAAGGGTGCGGAGGCTGTCTGAGGACCGGGAGAGGCTGCATATGGCCACTGTAATTGGGTAGAAAAGCACAGCTGTAGGGTTCAGCCCTCATTCTGTTGCAGGCCTAATCACTCCACAAACACCCAGCCCTGCCTGCCACACAGCCCTGCTCCTCCTGCCACACAGCCCTGACACACAGCCCTGCTCCTCCTGACACACAGCCCTGCTCCTCCTGACACACAGCCCTGCTCCTCCTGACACACAGCCCTGCTCCTCCTGACACACAGCCCTGCTCCTCCTGCCACACAGCCCTGCTCCTCCTGACACTAGGAGTGCAGGAATGACCATGTAGGACTGATGGAGTAAGAGTGCAGGACTGATGGAGTAAGAGTGTAGGACTGATGGAGTAACAGTGCAGGACTGATGGAGTAAGAGTGCAGGACTGATGGAGTAAGAGTGCAGGACTGATGGAGTAACAGTGCAGGACTGATGGAGTAAGAGTGCAGGACTGATGGAGTAACAGTGCAGGACTGATGGAGTAAGAGTGCAGGACTGATGGAGTAACAGTGCAGGACTGATGGAGTAAGAGTGCAGGACTGATGGAGTAAGAGTGCAGGACTGATGGAGTAAGAGTGCAGGACTGATGGAGTAACAGTGCAGGACTGATGGAGTAAGAGTGCAGGACTGATGGAGTAAGAGTGCAGGACTGATGGAGTAAGAGTGCAGGACTGATGGAGTAACAGTGCAGGACTGATGGAGTAAGAGTGCAGGACTGATGGAGTAAGAGTGCAGGACTGATGGAGTAAGAGTGCAGGACTGATGGAGTAACGGTATCAGTGATGAAACCCTGAAAATGGTGACAGATCAAAATATAAACAGATGCAAGAATACCTGAAGAAGTTAAAGTAAGCCAAACTCTCAATGTGAGTGTGCTGTACAGAGCTATAAACATTCACCTAGGTACATTTACCACATTCATGTATTTGTATTTACGTACATTTACCACATTCATGTATTTGTATTTACGTACATTTACCACATTCATGTATTTGTATTTACGTACATTTACCACATTCATGTATTTGTATTTACGTACATTTACCACATTCATGTATTTGTATTTACGTACATTTACCACATTCATGTATTTGTATTTACGTACATTTACCACATTCATGTATTTGTATTTACGTACATTTACCACATTCATGTATTTGTATTTACGTACATTTACCACATTCATGTATTTGTATTTACGTACATTTACCACATTCATGTATTTGTATTTACGTACATTTACCACATTCATGTATTTGTATTTACGTACATTTACCCGCCAGTGATTAGATCACACTCTCATTAGATTCCACATTCATTCGGTAGACCTGGACACCAGCTTGTTGAGGCAAATATTTAATCAGCCAATCATGTGGCAGCAACTAAATGCATAAGAGCATGCAGATGTGGTCAAGAGGTTCAGCAGTTTTTCAGACCAAATATCAGAATGGGGAAGAAATGTGATCTCAGTAACTTTGACCATGGAATGATTGCTGGTGGCAGACAGGGTGGTTTGAGAATTGCAGAAAACTGCTGATCTCCTGCAGAGAATGGTGCAAGAAACAAAATGCATCCAGTGAGCAGCAGTTCTGCAGACAGAAACGCCTTGTTAATGGCTGAGGTCACTGGAGAAGGGCCAGACTGGTCAAAGCTGACAGGAAGGTGACAGTAACGCAAATAACCACACGTTACAACAGTGGTGTGCAGAAGAGCATCTCTGAACACACAAAGCATCAAACCTCTTAAGTAGATACTCTACAGCAACAGTCAAGTCTAATAAATACCAAATAAAGTGCTCTCTGAGCGTATGTATCCTGAATAATTTAGGTGAAGTACCTCTTACTGCCCGGGAATGAAACATACGTCCCTGGGTGTGCTGAGGACACACAGCACACTGCACCCTGTCGCCAAGGGGGGAGCTTCCCAGGGTAAATAAGGGCCGATCTTCCCAGGGTAAATAAGGGGGGAGCTTCCCAGGGTAAATAAGGGGGGAGCTTCCCAGGGTAAATAAGGGGGGACCTTCCCAGGGTAAATAAGGGGTAAGCTTCCCAGGGTAAATAAGGGGTAAGCTTCCCAGGGTAAATAAGGGGTAAGCTTCCCAGGGTAAATAAGGGGTGAGCTTCCCAGGGTAAATAAGGGGGGAGCTTCCCAGGGTAAATAAGGGGGGACCTTCCCAGGGTAAATAAGGGGTGAGCTTCCCAGGGTAAATAAGGGGTGAGCTTCCCAGGGTAAATAAGGGGTGAGCTTCCCAGGGTAAATAAGGGGGGACCTTCCCAGGGTAAATAAGGGGTGAGCTTCCCAGGGTAAATAAGGGGTGAGCTTCCCGGGGTAAATAAGGGGTGAGCTTCCCAGGGTAAATAAGGGGGGAGCTTCCCAGGGTAAATAAGGGGGGAGCTTCCCAGGGTAAATGAGCCGTTACCCTCCTGGGGTGGTCACGCTGTGCACAGGGATCCTGGGCAGGGTCAAACACCCCTTATTCCTACCCAGTCTCCTGGGGTAAACAGCTCGTACCTCTGAGCACTTATTTACAGAAGCACAATTACGTTCTCACAGCTCCACTCACTTTGCTGCGGTTTAAAAATCAAATGTCCACTAGGGGCGCTAAAGAGAAGTTAATTCATTCATTCATTCATTCATTATCCTAACTCGCTTATCCTGAACAGGGTCGCAGGGGGCTGGAGCCTATCCCAGCATACATTGGGCGAAAGGCAGGAATACACCCTGGACAGGTCGCCAGTCCATCGCAGGGCACACACACCATTCACTCACACACTCATACCTATGGGCAATTTAGACTCTCCAATCAGCCTAACCTGCATGTCTTTGGACTGTGGGAGGAAACCGGAGTACCCGGAGGAAACCCACGCAGACACAGGGAAAACATGCAAACTCCGCACAGAGAGGCCCCGGCCGACGGGGATTCAAACCCAGGAGCTCTGGAGAAGAGGCCTGTTTGCTTGGGCAGTGGGCTTGACATCTCCGCTGGTTAAGTGCAGAGGTTCACTCCATTGGTTAGCACAAGCTTCTCCCATTTGCAATAAATGGTAAATGGCAGGCATTTATATAGCGCCTTTATCCAAAGCGCTGTACAATTGATGCTTCTCCATTCACCCATTCATACACACACTCACACACCGACGGCGATTGGCTGCCATGCAAGGCCCCGACCAGCTCGTCAGGAGCATTTGGGGGTTAGGTGTCTTGCTCAGGGACACTTCGACACAGCCCAGGCGGGGGATCGAACTGGCAACCCTGCCAGACGACTGCTCTTACTGCCTGAGCCATGTCGCCCCCAATCTGCATTTGAAAACCACATTTATACGATGATATATTGGAATGCTTGGCGTAAAACACAACAAACTGTATTGAATGAATGCTAAGCAAGCAGGAGGGTTTGAGGAAAGGCAATCTTCATTTCTATATTTCACATTTGTTTGTCATTAATCGTTACGTTCTGTTGTTAAATTTGCACAACCACCACATGACACTATATAAAAATAGGGCGGAGCATCTTATGGCACTCCCACAATAATGTTGGAAAATAGTCCGCACACTTTGAGGGGTGGTTGTTTGGGACATGATTGGCGGGAGTTTCTGCTGAAGGTGCGGATATTTCACAAGATGATGTTGGCATGGAAGTGTGAGAGGCTGGCGGCCATGTTGGACATACCGCTCGACCATCGTGGCCAGAATCAGTCCACCGCAGAGAGGAATCTGGGACGTGAGCGGGACAGTGGAACCGAGAACTGTACAGAGAAGGAGACACATTTACATACACGTGTATATTTTGTATGTGAATACATGTGTATTTATGCAGTACTAATCTTCTTAATGATGCCCCAAACATTTTGTTTCAGTAAGCCTACTGTTTGGCCTGTTTGTTTTTCTTATTTCTCAGCCTCATAATGGCTTCCTTGACTGTTGCTGGCATAACTCGGGGCCTCATGTTGACAAACGCCAATAACAGACTCCAAAGGCAATCAAGAGCCTAGAATTAAGACTAGGTACTAAAAGCTCTCTTATACCTGCACTGAGGAAGTGATTGAACAAACCTGACTCAACCATAACACCTGTGAGGCCATCTGTCCCAAACACGGCACCACAACACGAGGAGCCCATGCATAAAGATTGCTGTAATTTCAACATGTTAAATGTACTAAAATGTATAAAAACGTGTTGTGATGAAAATCTGCACAAACGTGATTAGCTTGATTACAAATAAAAAAATGTGCAGTACAGAGTGAAATCAAGTAAAATAATATGTCTTTGTCCCAAGACTTATAGATGTGATAACGTTTACGTGAAATAAACTAACTGACCTTTAGCAATTAAGGATAACAATGACAGTGTTACGCGCAGTATAGGCAACGATTGGCATTATTACCGCCGTTTATAGTTATCCGTGTCAGTTATTTAAAAAACCGGCACTGCGCTGCTCATTAGCTGTGCATCGCCGTCGCTGCTATGTGCTAATCCCACCCAAAGGCTTCCCTTCAGACAACTGGCGATATCAATGAGCGCATTCCCAGCGCCGACACCTCGGTTCACAACCCCCCGCCGCGCGCCTTCTTTAAGAGTTGATAATGCGATAATTAAAATCACTAGTAGACAAGCTCACAGGAGCGGGGGATGCAGCGCCAGCTGTCCCGGTATTAGCCTTCTTTCTCTCTTTCTCTCTCTTTCTTACTGTCTTTCTTTCCTCCTCCCTTCTCTACCACTGTTTCTCCTGTGTGGGGAAGGGGAGGCGGTGTCGGGGGGAAGAGGCCCGCGCTTTTAGGAATCAACTGGAAGTTATTTCTGAGTCTGCGCATTACATTTTTATACAGAGTGAAATGGGACAGGTCCGCTCTCCCTCCCTCTCTCTCTCTTTCTCTCTCTGACACACTCTCTCTCCCCCTCTCTCTCTCTCACATACTCTCTCTCCCTCTCTTTCTCGCTCTCTCTCTCCCTCTCTCTCACACATGCTTTCTCTCTCTTTCTCTCTCTCACACACTCTTTCTTGCTCCCTCTCTCTCTTTTTCTCTCTCTTCTCTCTCTGCACAATGATTTATTACCCAAAAAGACCAGAGAACTAATTAGCGGAGTAATTAATTAATATAAATTTGCATATTTGCATTTGCAATTAGTGCAGTCAACTGATTAGAGTCTGAAATGGGTAGTTTGACTCATCAGATGTTGATGTGTGTGTGTGAGTGTGTGTGTGTATGTCTGCGTGTGCATGCATGTCTCTCTGCATGCATGTGTATGCCTGCGTGCATGTGCGTGCATGCATGTGTGTATGTCTGCATGCGTGTGGTTGTGTGTGTGTGTTCTACATTCCTTTGTCTAGTTTCCCTGCCACCCTATAACAAAATAACAAATCCATTCTTTAATATATGTCAGTGGAAACACAAGTGTACGTGCCTGTGTGTGTATGTAAGAGCGTATGCTTTCAGCAATGCAAACCGCTGCTTCACTGCGGATCAGAGCATCTCCTAACAGTGCCCATGTGTAACGTGTTGTCAATGATATTGTAATGTAATGTAAAAGAGTGGCCTCTTGTGTTCACCTGGCACAGGTAACATTAGCCCAATCACCTTGCGCACCTCCCCAGGTGAGAAGCAGTGGTGGGAGCGGCAGGTAGCATGCTAAGCTAAGCGCTAGCCACAGATGCTGCCCCCAGCCTCACAGGAGAATACCACCACTGCGCAGCGCGAAGGCTAACGGGCAGTCCTGAATAATGCCTGTGAAGTGAACGCATCTCAGTTTTACTCAGGGCGAGCATTTTTATTTCACACAACATCCCCGACACCTAAATTTAGCCAAACGCTGAACCTGGGAGTGTTCTGCCTCTGTCTCAGGGGTCAGGGGTGTCCAGGGGCAAAAGGGGCTGGTGCATGCGCGGGTTTCTGATTTAGCAAACACTACAGCACCTGATTCTAAGAATGAACTGAACGCGGTGTTCAGTCAAGACCTTGACGCAGAATGCAGAATGGCCTTAGTGCTGGGCTTCTTTATGTCCCCAGAAGATTGGGATAGAACAACTATGTTTTCTTTGTTTTTCTCATTGATGAGATGATCTTAAAATCATGGTTTGTAATCTATTACTAGTTGATTAAAATAATACTGTTATTTTCGGAACTATCTTTTCCCCTGATGCAATTTACAGGCACATGAGTGTAAACAGAATATTACACTCGCCATGGTTATATTAAAGAGAACATAGCTTTCTTTAATACCTCACAAAATCAAGGGAAATGACTGTATCCATCTAAAATGTGCAAAAGGCAAGCTTCTAAATGTGAAGTGTTTTGTCAGCAAACACTTCGTTTCATTTTGGGCCTATATTTTAAAGAAATGTTTCCGGAATTGGACATTTTTTGCCACAAAAAAAAACTTTCTAGTATATTAATATTTAGTCTAGTAATGAAAAATAAAGTCTTTTTAGTCGGTCTCCTTTGACGGAAAATGAATGCTGCTTGGTGCCCACTGACGGGCCAACGCCAGATGATCGGTGTAGAATGGATGTCCCTTGGGAATAAACCACGTGACCATCACTGCCAAGCGACGTCAGTGGCAGATGGCATGGATACCAGCTCGCGCGGTTGGCATCGGTGTCATTTCTCAAACGAGGGAAAGAAGTGAAGAGGGGGGGGTTGAGAGAAAGAGAAGAACGGGAGAGAAAACAGAAAGGGCAGGAAGAGGGGAGCACCGGAGAACCCCGCAGACGTTTCCGCTGTGAAAAAGGTGCTATCGCTGAAACCGATCTGGAACATGAGAACCGCATGTTGACACGGAATCCAGGTAGGCAAATCAGTTTAATGAGCGCATGGGAAGCTATAAATTATCTGAACGTATTCATCTACAACACCCGTAGGCATGCTACAGTTTCACGACTGTGCTGTTCGCGGTCATGCGTGTGAAGGTGCAATTTGTTATAAAAGGTTATAATGGCGTGTGAATATTGTATTCTTTTGTGGCTACATTTATATCAGAGCACGTTCGGAATGCCTTGCATTCCTTTACAGAAAACCACGTACGCTTTTCAAATGAATGGAAATGCCCGTATGCTTGCTTGGACTAGGCTCCAAAACGCCAATTTACGTTGAAGCTCGTGACAGGCAGTGTATGATATCAAGATCCATGACAACTGTAGTGCAAGGTTGAGCTCGGCCAGTCTTATCAAACAGAAGCAATACAATTAAAATAATTAAAATAAAATAAAACATATACATACAACTCCGAGAGAGTTCAAATGAACTTCTCTCAACTTAAATATAACTCTCTTAAATACACAGTGGTCCCTTTGCTGTAGCAGGTGTGTAACCATAGCACTAGAACTGTAGCGATTGAGCATTAACTTTTCTGCTGTCTGCAGGAGAATGTTAACCTTACCCTTCGAAGAACCCGCCACTATGCCCGAGCCCAGGTTCATCGCCAGCTTCCCTCCAGAATGCGTCGCCGAGAGCAAAAACAGAAAGCACGACGGCAGCCCGATGTCTAAGGCCAAGGAGGCGCAAGAGGACACCTCAGACAGGGAGGAGGAGGACCGGGAGGAGGACCAGGACGAGAACGGGCTCCCGAAGCGGAAGGGATCCCGGAAAAAGAAGGGGAACGGCGTGCGGCACGAAAGGGTCAAAGTGCGGCGCCAGGAAGCCAACGCTCGCGAGCGCTCGCGCATGCACGGTCTGAACGACGCGCTGGAGAGTCTGCGGAAAGTGGTGCCGTGCTACTCCAAAACGCAGAAACTGTCCAAGATCGAGACTCTGCGCCTGGCGAAGAACTACATCTGGGCTCTCTCGGAAACCCTGAGCGCCGGGAAGAGGCCCGATCTGCTCGCCTTCGTGCAGACCTTGTGCAAGGGGCTCTCGCAGCCGACCACCAATCTGGTGGCGGGCTGCCTGCAGCTGAACGCCAGGAATTTCCTCACGGATCACAACGGGGAGGCCTCCTTCGCCGGCAGGCCCGCGTACGACGCCGTTTACGCGCCCTACTCGGGCTCCGAGACGGGCACGCCCACGGGGCACGGCGGCGGCGGAACCATGGACAGCGCCAAGCCCTTCAGACCGTACGGCTACTGCGGCTCCTACGAGTCCTTTTACGAGAACGGGTCCCCCGAGTGCACCAGCCCCCCGTTCGAGGGGGGTCCACTCAGCCCCCCAATTAACTTTAACGGGATATTTTCCCTTAAGCACGAGGACCACCCCGCCGACTATGGTAAGAATTGTCACTACGGCATGCGTTATTGCGCGGTGCCGGCCCGGGGCTCGCTGGGCCAGAACTCCATGTTCACCGTGTCCGCCGACGGCCATTTCCCGTACGACCTGCATGTGCGCGGCCAGTCTTACGGTGCGGTGCAAGACGAGCTAAACGCGGCGTTTCATAATTAACGAGAGAAAGTGGAAAAAGGTTGTCTCCCCCCTGCCGTCTAATTACCGAAAACAGATTTCTCCCTCTTGACACGGACATGAATTACTTAGAATGTGTAGCGTATTTTGTATCTTTTATTTATTTATTTATTTATTTATTTTTGGTCGCCCTTGAAATGGTGTTCTATTTGTTTGTTTGTTTATGATAACTACATTTGAAAAGGGGATACTGGTCTCTGAGCTAAATCACTCAATGGGAAATGGACAATGCGGGCCTTTATTGTTCGGCAATCAGAGAGGATATTTCAGTTTGTGGGCTATACATATGAATATTGCTTGTATTTGTGAAATTAATAGGTATGGACGTGTCAATTTAATCCGTTTAATATTTGTGCATTATTATATATTAGATGGGGGAAACTATTTCAAGGTCTAAACATGTCCTTGTTGTTACAAATCTTTTTTACAGTCGTTTCAGAACACTTAAATCACAAAGCAATACAAGGCCAAGACGAACTATGCAATAAACAAACAACGACCATCTTATGATTTTCCCATCGGATCAGACTTAATGGAATATGACCAGTGAAAATAATGATTAATCCACGCAAATGCACTACCAATTCTTGCCCGAGGCACGCGCCCGTCGGTTAGTCATAGAAATCGTTTAACTCAGCGGGCTAACAATTCGTTATTTTATGTATAATTGGTAGGGGAGAAAAGACACGTCGTGACACAAAGAACATTTTAATAACATCGGACAATTTTTTTTTTCTGAACACGACGGACATAATCGGGTTATTGGATTGCTGTTGTACCTGTACGAATGTATATGTGTAGTAGGCTATTTAAACAGTAAACCTGCACGTGCTATACGTCGTTCTTCCACCAGAATGACCGAACTGCTATCGCATATAGGCCTAAAAGTAAATGTCATAATAAAATAACGAATGTGTAATGAAGAAAATGCTGCATTTGTATTATGTTTTAAACTTGTGGAAATGTAAGAAATGGGGGGGGGGGGTCGATCTATTGTCATCCCTTGCTCATCAGGAACCGCCATGCACGAGCACGGGGGCGCGAGCCCACATGTTCCACGGGGCAACCGGGTGTGAGTATTTGCACATTCAGTGACGTCAGAAGGCTACGTTGGTATATTTTAAAGGTTTTTGTCTTCATTAATTTGTCGCAAACACACACACACACACACACACACACACACACACACACACACACACACACATACCATTTATTCTCCCTGACAGAGAGCTATAGTTCACATGTAAACAGGAACAAACTGACCGCAGTTGTAGGCCATGTAGCAATACGCAGCTTATTCATTGGATCCCCCAATTTTTTTAATTTATGAATGTTCAAATATCACCACACATTTCGTGTGTACTCTTTCTTATGTGTATAATTACGTTTACAGTGTTACATGTGAATTCGAGAAATGAAAACTTTCAGAAAAATCGCAGTGCAACTTTAGTCAGAGTTTTAGCACGTGTCCTATGATTTTATCACTGTTTAAAGTGCTCGCCTTAAAAATTAAAAATTCACCATGTGGCTCGTGCAGTTTATGCATGATTTTTATTTTAATAATTTTGCGGCTCCTGGCTTTGTACATTTTCGTGGCTCTTTGATGAAGAAAAAGTTGTAGATGAGAAGAAATCCCCGGATGCACTAAGTTGGACTTTTCCTCCGCGCATTTGTATTGGACAATTACTTTGTTTTGTATTGCCAAACGAAAAATAAAACGCTCATTAAAGACTAATGTCTCGGGGTCCTTTTGCTTGCTTCTATATTTATTTATATCTTCACTTCCAAAAATATCCGCGGAGACAATAAACAGAAATATGTTAATTAACTGAACAGATGAAAAATATATTTACCGTATGAGTTTATTACCTGGCGACAATGTTTACGCTTATTTTGAACCATTCTCTGGTTTTTCACGCTACTAAGATATAGCAAATGAATGTACACATGTTATTTATCTTTATGCCTTTTTTCATCAAAGCAATGGGACTAAATGCACTTAAGTTAACTTAACGTAGAAAATTATAGTCCCGTGTGGAAGATGAAACGTCTGGGCTTTACCGAGAGGAATATAAACTATAAATATTAAAATATACATTCCGGGGCGTTTCGTGTTACGGCCTTATGTTCGGTTAAATATTTAGGATAAGTGCCCCAAGGGTAATTGCTAAAAGTTTAATAATCGTGCATTATCGTTTATTGTCACGCTATGTCGTCGTAGAATACACCGGTGTTGTTATTGTTGATGTTCTTATTATTATTGCTGTTGTTGTTGTTGTTATTTTTATAATTAGAATTAGAATTAGAATATTTAGTCATAATTCCTGGACGGCTTTCTGTGCTACATTGCGCGAAAAGGACGAGTTATTCATTTGACAAATATACAAACAGGCATATGCCTAATAGACAAATCATATTTAATTGAGCACAGTAAATTGCACTGAATTCCAAAATTACAAATTATGCGCCCTGTTTTATTGTAATACTTTATATTTAAGTATGAGCGCATTCATAAGCAGTTTAAATATAAAGTAAGTTCAATGCGCTTCCTGCAGAAGTGACCCAGAAGTTAAAGTCGTCATATGACAGGCAATAAATTCTGTGTTGGTGAAAATGCTAAATATTAATGGCCTATATATAATAGAACTGCGTTTAAAAACTGCTGGAATCAATGCCCCATAAACAGAGTTTCGTAAGTAGGACTTCCTTTTTTACGTTACTAGTTTCCCGATGTATTGTTATTGGTGGCGGTGGTAGTGTTTTTGCTGATGTCGTTCTTGGAAATAAGATAAAAAATTGTTACAAAACATAAAGGCCTATTTTAATTTAGGCCCGTCTGTGATTTCGTTGCTGGGATTCCAACCATATAGCCTAATATTGTATTCATAACATAGCCTACATAAATGTTTTTGGCGCTACTGAGATTGTAGGTCTGGTCATGTTAAGATTTTGGTTGGCCTTACCGAACCGAAAGTTGTCAAATAAGCAAAGGCGCACACTTTAAAGGCCTAATGACGACATAGAGTCTTTAAGTGAGAAGTCCAGTCGTTAAGCTGGAGAAGAGATCAGCCGGGCGCTCGAGCGTAGTGCTCGCGGGGGGCCCCAACTCTGAAGCTGGCAACAGCCACTCAAGTGTGACCTGGACGCCGGCCAGACGGCGACAGACTGCGGGACAGGGTGCCTCATCCAAAAAACGGGACGTTTATCCTGTGAGTGCCTGCGTTGTCATCCCCTGGAATTAGCGAGCGAGATGCGCAGAGCAAGGCCGACCGACCAATGAACAATGGCCCTGTCCTGGCAGAGGGCAAAGATAAACCTCGTGAATGCGATTACTGTCGGGTAGAATTTATTTATTTTTGACGTCAAGAGACACTCCGCACCTGCGGAACTAAAGGTCACCCCGATTCTGGCCCCGTGTTTTAACATTACCGTTAAGCGCGATTAATGATCTGTTCGGGCAGGCTAACTCAGAGTGCAGTTCATACATTTAAACCACCTTGAGCGTCGCGATGGGGTTTGAGTTAACTGCCTGGTCAGTGTTTGTCGTCTGCTCTCCTGTTTCTGGAGCCTCGAGAACAGCGCGACCGTTGAAACCGTTGGCGTGTGTTGAGCAGTCTCTCCAACAACGATGCGCAAATAAACCAAGACAAACAAAGTCACGTTCATTCTTCCACACCAGAGGCAGCCTAATTCCCTAAGACCCTCAAAGATTCCCCGTGCCTTTCTAAAACTCTCCATTTGGGCTGTCTCCACCCCCCCTCCACTTAAACCCCTTGTAGGGTTGCTGCCAAAAACTCAGGATACAGTCAATTGACACTGATGAAGGTGGCCAGGCTGTGTTTTGCTGTCTCGGAGGGGGGAGGGGGGAGGGGGGGCTGTATGTCATTCACACGTTCTTTTTGGCTGAAATATGCGACATCCCAGCTAAAACGGGCAATTAGCTACCCCCAGACGGGTGTCTTTTTTCGGGGCTTAACCGAACCAAATAAAGGCACCGTTTGTAGCTCATAAAAAAACAAACCGTTATTACTTCTTCATCAAGGTACTTTGATGATTTACTGTTTGGGGGGATACTGTTTGCGTTACTATAAATCAGCATGGTATGTGTATTTGTAAGTGAACGTTAAGGAAATGCAGATTAAATGAAAACACACACATGCTCTCACACACTCTCTCTCTCACACACTCACAAACATACACACATACACTCATACTCTCACACACTCTCACACACACCCACTCACTCATACACACACATTCTCACACACTCTCTCTCACACACTCTCTCTCTCTCTCTCTCTCTCTCTCTCTCTCTCTCTCTCTCTCTCTCTCTCACACACACAGACTCTCACTCACACACACACACTCTCTCACACACACACACACACACACCTACACACACCCACACACACACACACACACTCTCACACACTCTCTCTCTCTCACACACTCTCACGCACACATGTACTCACACACCCCCACCATCACTTACCCACACACACACTCTCTCTCTCACACACACACACACACACGCACACACACACACACATGCACACACACACACACGCACACACACACACACATGCACACACACACACACACACACACACACACACACACATAATCTCTCACACACACACACACACTCACACACACACACACACACACACACACACACACGCATGCACACACACACTCAAACACACACAGTGTTAATGACCTCATATTCCACTATTTGCCCTGCTACCCGCAAAGCGTCACGTAGCTTGCTTCTCACACTTACAGTCGCACATGGAAATGTGGGGTTTTTATTCCTTTGCGTTCGTGTACTTTAATTGACCGTCCTGAGGTCTTCCGTGTTGACTGCACTGTTTATCTGACAGCAGATGAAGTGTGATGGTGGTGAAACGGAAGTGCCTGTGTGTTGTGTGTTGTGTGTTGTGTGTTGTGTGTAGCTGGGCAGAGTGCGGGCCTGCGTGTGTCAGGCACGGAAGCACAAGCTGTGTGCTTAGAGGTGCGTTTTATTCCGGGGAAGGTAGCGCGCGGGAGAGCATATGGTGGGGTTCTGGCTGAGTGGGAGGTGGGAACAGGGCTGCTTTGACCGCGTGTGGGCAGGTATGAAAATGCTCGGAGCCACAACAGGAAAACACTTATTCTGCTGTCTGCGGCGGGGAAACATCGCCGTCTATTTTCTGTTTGTTTTCTGCTGGGTTTTTTTTCCTTCTTTCTTTTCTCTCTCGTAATGGTGGAGGACATGTTTTTAATTGTATTTTTATTTATTATTCTATTTTTTTAAACCAGGTACCGATTCCTCGCAGCTGTGGGGGTTACGGAGCGGACCCCCCCCCCCAGCCCCCCCCAGCCCAAAAATGAATAGGCTGTTAATAATAACGTCCGCGTGATTAAAAGTGAAAAATGTTATGCCCCTATAATGGTGATTTAGCACCTCGTGCTGCTGGCTGTGGGGAGAGAGATGGCAGCGGCCCCTTCCCTGTGAGAGAGTCTCACTGAGTGCGGGGGTCTCATCTGGCCCCCGATGCTAAATTTTGCCCATTAAATTCCTAATAATGATTTCTGCAACGCGGGGAGGGGGGGGGGGGGGGGGGGGGGTTGGGCCAGGGGGACGGCTCCTTTTAATTGGGAGGTTTTAGGGAGCCGTGCGGGGGCGGGGGTGCAGGTGAGCCACGCAGGAGGAGTGACACCGTGCCGCCTGCCAGGGACACATTTACATACCGGATCAGACCCACTGGCACCCGGCCCAGCCCGCAGCCTGGAGAGAGCCCTCCTTAAACTCCTCCAGACCTGCGCTGGGCTACAGGGGCTGGGCTCTGTGTCTCAACCTGGGCTTAACCTGAGCTGAGCACTGAGCTGAGCACTGAGTCTGAGCACTGAGCACTGAACTGAGCACTGAGCTGAGCACTGAGCTGAGCACTGAGCACTGAGCACTGAGCACTGAGCTGAGCACTGAGCACTGAGCACTGAGCACTGAGCACTGAGCTGAGCACTGAGCACTGAACTGAGCACTGAGCACTGAGCCCTGAGCTGAGCACTGAGCACTGAGTCTGAGCACTGAGCACTGAGCACTGAGTCTGAGCACTGAGCACTGAGTCTGAGCACTGAGCTGAGCACTGAGTCTGAGCACTGAGCACTGAGCTGAGCACTGAGCACTGAACACTGAGCTGAGCACTGAGCACTGAGCTGAGCACTGAGCACTGAGCTGAGCGCTGAGCACTGAGCACTGAGCTGAGCACTGAGCTGAGCACTGAGCACTGAGCACTGAGCACTGAGCACTGAGCACTGAGCTGAGCACTGAGCACTGAACTGAGCACTGAGCACTGAGCCCTGAGCTGAGCACTGAGCACTGAGTCTGAGCACTGAGCACTGAGCACTGAGTCTGAGCACTGAGCACTGAGTCTGAGCACTGAGCTGAGCACTGAGTCTGAGCACTGAGCACTGAGCTGAGCACTGAGCACTGAACACTGAGCTGAGCACTGAGCACTGAGCTGAGCACTGAGCACTGAGCTGAGCGCTGAGCACTGAGCACTGAGCTGAGCACTGAGCTGAGCACTGAGCACTGAGCACTGAGCACTGAGCACTGAGCACTGAGCTGAGCACTGAGCACTGAGCTGAGCACTGAGTCTGAGCACTGAGCACTGAGCTGAGCACTGAGCACTGAACACTGAGCTGAGCACTGAGCACTGAGCTGAGCACTGAGCACTGAGCTGAGCGCTGAGCACTGAGCACTGAGCTGAGCACTGAGCTGAGCACTGAGCACTGAGCACTGAGCACTGAGCACTGAGCACTGAGCTGAGCACTGAGCACTGAGCTGAGCACTGAGTCTGAGCACTGAGCACTGAGCTGAGCACTGAGCACTGAGCTGAGCACTGAGTCTGAGCACTGAGCACTGAGCACTGAGCACTGAGTCTGAGCACTGAGCACTGAGCACTGAGCACTGAGTCTGAACACTGAGTCTGAGCACTGAGCACTGAGCACTGAGCTGAGCACTGAGCACTGAGTCTGAGCACTGAGTCTGAGCTGAGCACTGAGCACTGAGTCTGAGCTGTACGCTTGCGCCCATATGTTGAGTGAGACTGTAAATATAGGCAACGACGGCAGGGTGTGTGTGTTTGTGCACTTGTATGTTTGTGTGTGTTTGTGCATGCGTGTGTGTGGTGTGTATGCGTACATGCGTGTCGGCGCATGCTTTCATGTGTGTGTGCAATTTCTGTATAAATAATACTAAATATTATCACTATTATTTTGCCATTATTTGTTTAACTTATTTCCATGGCATAGCTGAGTAAGAATACCTGTAAGCCTTAAGATGAGCCCCCAGAAGAACAAACACGCAGTGGTTATAAAACTGCCGACATATTTTTATTCATTTGTTTTGTAATGAGTCCTCCTTCGGGGCATAAAATGAATTGGCTTTTGTAGAGGGGGAAAGCCGTGGAGTTAAATTAATTGTACCCCTACGATGTGGCTAATGATGGAGACTCTAACACAGATATTTGTTTGATGATTGCAAACACAAGCAGTGAGGCCCCTGCCTCCCAGCCAGCTGCAGGTTCACATCCAGATCCTGATGGGTGAAGTGTTTCTGACTCAGTCGCACTGTTCAAGACTGCAGCCATGCCTGTGACCAGACATGTATCACAGAGCAGGATGACTGAGTCAGCTGGATAACTGCACTGAGTAATACCCACAGAGCAGGATGACTGAGTCAGCTGGATAACTGCACTGAGTAATACCCACAGAGCAGGATGACTGAGTCAGCTGGATAACTGCACTGAGTGAAACCCACAAAGCAGGATTACTGAGTTAGCTGGATAACTGCACTGAGTAAAACCCACAAAGCAGGATTACTGAGTTAGCTGGATAACTGCACTGAGTAAAACCCACAAAGCAGGATGACTGAGTTAGCTGGATAACTGCACTGAGTGAAACCCACAAAGCAGAATTACTGAGTTCGCTGGATAACTGCACTGAGTAAAACCCACAAAGCAGGGTTACTGAGTTCGCTGGATAACTGCACTGAGTGAAACCCACAAAGCAGGATTACTGAGTTCGCTGGATAACTGCACTGAGTAAAACCCACAGAGCAGGATTACTGAGTTAGCTGGATAACTGCACTGATTAAAACCCACAAAGCAGGATTACTGAGTTCGCTGGATAACTGCACTGAGTAAAACCTACAAAGCAGGTTTACTGAGTTAGCTGGATAACTGTGCTGAGTTAAACCCGGAACTCTCCCAAACCTGGAACATGGACTGAAGTAAAAAGTGCTGTTCAGGGTTTTACTCAGTGCAGTTATCCAGCTTGCTCAGTAACCCTGTTTCATAAAGCAACAGGGGGCAAATCCTCAAACAATTGTGTCTGGTCAGGAGCTGAATGTCAGTTTGTTTTCTGAATTGCTGTTGATCCTAACAATGTTGTTTAAAGGGACTTCCATAAGAAAAGGCCATGCAATGTTTTAGAATGGAGATCCCCTTATAATTGCAGTAATAAGAAATGTATCTAGTCAAATGTGATGCTTAAAGTTCATGCTTCAGACCCACATGCTCACAGAGCTGGCTGGGTCGGGGACGGTTGTGACACTTCATTCTGATTTCATTCACACGTCTCGGCAAAGGAAGAGGAAAATACGCAGGGTCCCAGGAGAAACACTAAAGCAATACACACACACACACACACACACACACACACACACACTCACTCACACACTGTTACAGTATATTGTTTTGGAAAGAGATTTTTAGAAATAAAGCATTTATAGACTAGAAAGCATAATTCATTTTATCTTAAAAATATAATTTTGAAAAGGGTGACGTAATAAGAAAGACATGTATATTTGTAAAACCTATGTTGTTTTCAAATGATGTTAGAAATAGGGCATTTTACATTTCATGTTTAAGAATAAAAGTCATTACATTACATTAATGGCATTTGGCAGACGCTCTTATCCAGAGCGACGCACAGTTGATTAGACTAAGCAGGAGACAATCCTCCCCTGGAGCAATGCAGGGTTAAGGGCCTTGCTCAAGGGCCCAACGGCTGTGCGGATCTCATTGTGGCTACACCAGGGATCGAACCACCGACCTTGCGTGTCGCAGTCATTCACCTTAACCACAACGCTACAGACTGCCCCCAGAAAGTCTTTACTTTTAATGTTTAATTTAAAAGAATGTACTTCAGGCCTTTACACAAGTTACTGTGTGAATGTAAGAGTGTGGGTCTGATTCATGCTAATCTTCTCTTCCTGTTCCATCCATTCCCAGCTGGTGTTACAACTCACCCCCCAGTAGTGGGGTAGGTTGTTACAGTGGAACTTGTTACAGTGAAATTTTAGATGATTTATAAATTACTAGCATTTGCAGCAGATAAATGTGGGTAGCTCTTTGTAAAAAAAAAAAAAAAAAAAAAAAAAAAAAAAAGGAAACATTAACCCAGAATGTTCACGTGATTGCTGAATTGTTCCTGAAAAGCCGCGGTGCGACCCACAATGCACCGGGGTGAAGGTGTGAGCGGCTCTGGGCGCGATTGGCTCAGGGGGAGCGGGGGTGAGAAGGTGTGATACCTGGTACCTTCGAGCACGGGGAGGACTGCTGCCAGCTTGGCTGGAATCCCAGGGAGCTCCACCTGACATGCCCAGGTGTCCCAGTCGTCTTTTCACCTCTGACAATGGGACGAGAGCCAGAGCGAGTCTGAGCGATTCGCGCATAAACAGCTTCGGCAGAACCCAAAAAAAAGGTCCCCAGGCGAGAAGCCCCCGCAAGCCGTGAGCTCGACAAGTCACGAAGCGGACCCGTCGCCTCCAGTCGGGATTTGACGGAGATCGTGCGCACGGAGGATACGAAACAGAAACGCACCCTTCCAGTCAAATCAGTTGATTTCGAGAACGAGCAGTTTTTTGAAAAAAATGTGCTCCGAAAAGAAAAGTTCGGAGAAAGTAGCCTAATGCTAGCCGACTGGAAAACATTGACCCCATCCATCTCGCACATCATTAACGTGAATAAGAAATAGCCCGAAATGAAATATGTATGAACTGCTCCCATTTAGACAAATTGCATGAAGTTTGTCTGTAGCACATGAAGGCTAATCAGAGGCACATTTAACCATCATTAGTGAGCACCGTTTGGAAAGGAAGACATTTGTAATTTCGCTTGCCAAAAAAAAAAAAAAAAATGTTAATGACGAAAGTCTCTAAAAACTCCAGCACATAGTAAGAAATTGTATTATATCAGAGGGTTTAGGCAACCATCTATATATATATAATATATATATATATATATATATATATATATATATATAAATACACACACACACACACATTATAAAATAATAATAGATCATATTATTAAAAAGGATCCACTTTCAATCTCCAATCCCCACCCACCAGTATTCCTTTCTTTTGTATAGATCATGTTATTGTGGAAATTTCAATTTTCATGGCTTGTTTGATTTCATCTGCATGTTTTCAGATTTGTATTATGGTTCTTGGTTATTTAATTTGCTGTGTGTGTATGCACATGTATGTGCCTGGTGTGTGTGCACATGTATGTGCCTGTGTGTGTGTGTTCTTTATGGCTGCACGTGTGTCTGCATTACACCTGCATGTGTGTGTGTATGTATGTGCCTGTGTGTGCCTGTGTGTGTGTGTGTGTGTGTGTGCACATGTATGTGCCTGTGTGTGCCTGTGTGTTTGTGTGTGTGTGTGTGTGTGTGTGTGTGTGTTTGTGTGTGTGTGTGTGTGTGTGTGCACATGTATGTGCCTGTGTGTGTGTGTTCGTGTGTGTGTGTATGTGCCTGTGTGTGTGTGTGTGTGCACGTGTGTGTGTTTGTGTGTGTGTGTGTGTGTGTGTGCATGTGTGTGTGTGTGTACAGCTGTAAAACACTGCTTTACTCACACGGCACGGGAACAGAAGCACACTGAGGAGTCACCCGCCGGAGCCACAAGCTCCACAGGAGGGGAGGACAGAGAGGCAGGCATGCCCTGCAGGTGTGTGCATTACCTGGGCAACATCCCACCGGCCTGCACCCCCCACCAGAGGGTGTAAAATACAAAAATAAACAGAAGAGAGACGAGAGAGAGAGAGAGAGAGAGAGAGAGAGAGAGCGAGCGAGAGAGAGAGAGAGAGAGAGAGAGAGGAGAGAGTGAGCGAGAGAGAGAGAGAGAGAGAGAGAGAGAGAGAGATGCCGACACAGTCTGGCTACACAGTAATATCAGGGTTGTCTTGGTATTGGCCAGTAGCAGCGAGAGAACAAACAATCAGAATGGCCCAGATGATAAGATTACGCCTGCTAGGATGAGGCACCGTGCGTGAGCCAAAAAGTTGATCCATTTGATTCATCGCTAATGCTGTAATTAAATAAAAATGTCGCGCTCAAAAGGTACCCTAATCATGGCCATCTGAACCTCTTATTTATTATTTACCTTTTTAATTAATCATTTTACCAGCCAAAATTATGAGTAAATCTATCTAGACTGAATTCTGCGAGTTAATAATACTGCAGGAAAGTATGAAATATAAAAGTATTCAATATTTTGTGCATTAGATCTTTCATACCTACTTGTTCTGGGAATGTGGACGTGTTGTAGTTTGTGTTTGTGCTGTAATGTAAAACAGGATTAAACAATATTAAACAATATGCCAGTGGTCACACGTACAGCGCGGCGGGCTGTTTCAATCCTCACAGGAGAAATATAAAACACCCGTTTAATGTGACACCGGTAAGACTCCAGTTTGGAGTGGTTGTGAGATGTAGTTTGAGATTAAAAAAAGAAAGAAAAAGACAACCCTTTTTAAAAATTATTTTTGCCATGTTTACAATGAATTAAATCCATTGGAACCCAATATTTTTAGATTCATTCAATATTTCCGAATGATTAATATTTAATTAAAAAGCTTAGTCAAATTTGTGCAATAAGTCAACAACTCTTGCTGCAAGGAATTAGATTTTGTCTTTTTTGTGAAAAGCCTGTGTCAACAATGAAACAATCCTTTCACCTGAATGTAATTTTAGAATTCATGATCATGTTTTACAGATTTCTTTATTTTATTGTTGGTTTTAAATGTCTCTGGAAATCAAACATACGTTTCAAAGAATAAAAGTATCAAAACTTTTAAACCTACATAAATTCTGATATACTGCAAAACAATGAATCAGCCATAAATAAATCATAAATCAGCCAATATTTGTTAAAGATTTTGAAATGGAGTATGACAGGCAATTGCCTGTTTGAGCTCGGGGTAAACGCTTTTCAACAGTTTGATTACAGAAGCAATAAGATAATGCCATAAGATAACCAATTAGATAATTCCATACCTTTCAGTTTTAATTGACCCCTAAATCAACTCGACCAATAGCGTTCATATGAACTTTATGAGATCAGATTTTACTCCAGAATAGATTATTTAATGTGTTTTACTGTGTTGCACTGACAATTAAAGTTTATGGGCCTCACGTTATTAGGGGGAAAGACGTTTATTGGTGAAAAAGAAACACTTTGTTGCTTAAAATATGGCAATATCATTGGGGGTAGATCCCAGCATCTGAATATCAATTTTTTAAAACAGAGAAGAATCACAAACAGATGACACAAAATGACACTGGCTCCATATTTTAAATCGCATGTTTTCTCAGAAATCTGTCAGCAATCAAACCTCATGCCCTGCATATGCATGAATTTAATAAGCACTCGCATTCTAATGCTTTAACACTTGTTCTCATAACACCTCCCACACATACATACACACTCACTCACACACACACACACACCTGCATGCACACACACACACACACACACACACCACTCCATCTGCAGCACAATTACACTTCAGTCAGGGTTGTCTGTATCGGAGTCTCAAAAGCAACCAATGAAAACCGGGAAAACAGAAAAAGTGTTTTTCTTAATCCAGCAACCAGCATGCACTCAATGAGCACTTTATTAGGTGTTTATTAGACTTATCTTTTAGATTTATTGGTCTTCTGCTGCTGTAGCCTATCCACTTGCATGCATTTAGTTGCTGCCACATGATTGGCTGATTAAATGTTTGAAGTTATCTCAACATCACACTACATTACCACAGAGAAACTACACCAACAACCCGTCTCAACATAACACTACATTACCACAGAGAAACTACACCAACAACCCGTCTCAACATCACACTACATTACCACAGAGAAACTACACCAACAACCCGTCTCAACATCACACTACATTACCACAGAGAAACTACACCAACAACCCGTCTCAACATAACACTACATTACCACAGAGAAACTACACCAACAACCCGTCTCAACATCACACTACATTACCACAGAGAAACTACACCAACAACCCGTCTCAACATCACACTACATTACCACAGAGAAACTACACCAACAACCCGTCTCAACATCACACTACATTACCACAGAGAAACTACACCAACAACCCGTCTCAACATCACACTACATTACCACAGAGAAACTACACCAACAACCCGTCTCAACATCACACTACATTACCACAGAGAAACTACACCAACAACCCGTCTCAACATCACACTACATTACCACAGAGAAACTACACCAACAACCCGTCTCAACATAACACTACATTACCACAGAGAAACTACACCAACAACCCGTCTCAACATCACACTACATTACCACAGAGAAACTACACCAACAACCCGTCTCAACATCACACTACATTACCACAGAGAAACTACACCAACAACCCGTCTCAACATCACACTACATTACCACAGAGAAACTACACCAACAACCCGTCTCAACATCACACTACATTACCACAGAGAAACTACACCAACAACCCGTCTCAACATCACACTACATTACCACAGAGAAACTACACCAACAACCCGTCTCAACATCACACTACATTATGCTCTTATCGACAGCGACGTAGGATGTGTCTTCTGTATTAAAAGTTGAATCCAACAGATCCACACGAGAAGATATCTTGTTCTCACCAGCTTTACAACAACAGCAGCAGTGAAAGCACAGCGTGGTGGAGAGGCACGTGTACGGCTGGCGCCCCACCCACGTCTGTTCCTGTTTCCACACGCGTGGCTTCCACCCGTACCTCACCTGTTTTCAGGCAGAACCGGATTCTTTTTTACTTGTGCCAGCTGCGGAGAAATGTTCGTCATTACTGAAATCACAGCGACGCTTACGCCCGACACGCGCCACACGCTGCTCGTGTGTTACACGCACGGAGGAAAACACATCAACATGCGAGAAAAAACATACAAACAAATAAAACCACAGGGTCTTCAGAGTGAGCCAATGATGACATTCTGGTTTTTCTGTGTAAGTTCAGTATTACAGTTGTTTCAGTAACAAAGACGGTTGCAGAAAGAAGACTTCACATTTTACAAAAAACATTACAACTAATTCATATTAGTTTCGGCAAAACAACAAAAAGGTTACATTTAAATGAATGTAGACAGATATAATTAATGTGAATTAGTCATTATCAACCACTGGCCCATAATAATAATAATAATAATAATAATAATACTAAGAAGAAGAAGATGTGTGTGTGTGTATGTGTGTGTGTGTGTGAGTGTGAGTGTGTGCGCTTGTGTGTGTGTGTGAGTGTGTGCGCCTGTATGTATGTGTGTGTGTGTGTGAGTGTGTGCGCTTGTGTGTGTGTATGAGTGTGTGCGCTTGTGTGTGTGTATGAGTGTGTGCGCTTGTATGTATGTGTGTGTGTGTGTGAGTGTGTGCGCTTGTGTGTGTGTATGAGTGTGTGCGCTTGTGTGTGCGAGTGTGTGTGTGTGTGTGAGTGTGTGTGCGCTTGTGTGTGTGTATGTGTGTGTGTGTGTGTGTGTGTGTGTGTGTGTGTGAGTGTGTGTGTGTGTGTGTGTGTGTGTGTGAGTGTGTGAGTGTGTATGTGTGTGTGTGTGAGTGTGTGATAGTGTGTGTGTGATATTGTGTGAGTGTGATATTGTGTATGTGTATGTGAGTGGGTGATAAGGTGACAGCAGATGACAGAAGCGTGTCAGCTCGCTATGTGAAAGTTTCTCAGCACTTTCCTTGATTTTCGCTGATTGTGTTTTTCACACACGGCTGTTTCCACCCGTCTTTCTGTCGTTCTCTCTTTTCTGCTGTGGAAGTGTTCTCTGGGGGCCTGCCAGGAGGTCTGACTGACAGACAGACAGACAGACAGACAGACAGACAGACAGACAGACAGACAGACACACAGGCAGCAAGTCCGCCTCCCAGCTTTTCATTCTGTTATCCTCAGCTGTGTAAAAAAATGCTCTGAATTTCGTGGGCGCATATGTTGCATATCTGTGTGTGAGCTGGCAGTGTAGGGGTGTGTGTGTGTGTGTGTGTGGGGGGGGGGGGGGGGTGTTAGGAGAAAAGTGGCTGTATTGCAGGTTTAGTGCTGAATTTTAATTTTTAACAAATGCAGCCCAACAAGAAAGGTAAGAAGATGATTGAACATCAATTTCTCCTTCTTCTTCTTCTTCTTCTTCTTCTTCTCCTTATTATTATTCATATTATTATTGTTGTTGTTATTTTTTTATTATCTTGGGAAGTACAGCTGAAAATCTAAAACCTCTAAATATAGAAAAAATATACTTAAAGATTTCATTCAGGGAGAAGTTTTAGTTGAACCAAGAATGTATACTAACAGGAATGAGGCAGAGAAACAAACATACAGTATCTCTGAGTGAAAGGGAAAGCCCCTCGGACTTTAAAAACCTCTCCAAGATGTTCAGCGTTAATGTAACACTAACAGAATTGGGAGATAAAATGCACACACACACACACACACACACACACAACCACACACACACACACACCCACACATGCGCACACACACACACATCCACACATGCGCACATACACACTCACACACACACACACACACACACACACACACAACACAAACACACCCACACGCACACACACATGCACACATACACACACACACACACACCTCCTGCCCTGACAGCAGATGCTTTCGGATAAGAGAGGTATGAGAAACAGAGGAGGAGAAGAGAGAGGGATGGAGGGAGGAGTGTAAGGACAGGACGGGAGATGGGAAAGGATGGGGAGGATTGGAGAGGGGAGGGGTGCAAGCTGTTTATGAGAAAGCGGGGGGGGGGGGGGGTAAATCTTGGTTCTGATCCAAAAAAGTGTCAGAGAGGGACACGGATGGGCTGAAGTAGGGCCCTATGGTGGTGGGGGGGGGGGGGGCACTCTATGAGCACTGTCATAAACAGCTCTGTCCTTCCATCTCTCAGAATGCCACAGTCTGTACAGGCCTGATCCCTGGCTGAAAGAGAGAGAGAGAGAGAGAGAGAGAGAGAGAGAGAGAGAGAGAGAGAGAGAGAGAGAGAGAGAGAGAGAGAGAGAGAGAGAGAGCGAGAGAGATGTCACACATTGCCACACTCTTTTACTGGACAGCACAAGGAGAGGGTCACTGAACAGTCAGTCTATCTCTCTTTTTCTCTCTCTCTCTGTTTCATTCTCTCTCTCTCTTTTTCCCTCTCTCTCTCCTTCTGGTTTTATGTTCCTTCTGTGACGTCATCTTTAACAGTTATTGATTCTTGCATGTTGAATAGATGCAGAATGTTTATAGATATGTATATAAGCATGTAAACACGAGTGCGTATGGATACGCACTGGAATATGTGCATTTGCACCTCACTAAGGGGCCTTTTCTGTCAGAGCGATGCATGGCGCAGGTTGGATGCATATTGTCTCAGAAGAACAGGACGCTGGGACACAGAGATAGAGGCAGGATCAGTGTGCTGGCACTGGGAGAAGCAGGAAGCCTCCTGAGCCGCGCGAGGGACTCTGTACGGAGGCTGAGGTGCGAGATGGCGGAGGCAGAAGTGAGAGAGGGCAGGTGCTGGAACTGAGGAAGGAGACAGATGGTGTGTCATGTGACCGCGCGGCGCGCGCGTGTATAACGGCGAGAGGTAGTCGCAGTCCCCCGTGAATACGGGACTCCCCCCCCTCCCTTCCCATCAGCCACTGCAGCACCATCAAAGAAGGATGTGCTTAAATAAACAGAGCCGGGCAGGTCAGGGAACATCCCCAGCGCTTTCTGCAGGCCGCCGTGCCTTCTTGAACCGGAGGGAGAATTTTCAAAATAATTTTTAGATTAATAAATAAATAAATAAATAAAACTTCATTGTCATGATTTTCTTCAGAGGGGTGCAATGCAGGTCTTTTTGGTTATTTGTGTGTGTGTGAAATACAAACGCCAGCTTCAAATAGACCTTTCTCACAACTGCTGTCTCTCTTTGTTGTCATAGTTATTTTTATTTGTTTGTTTTTTTTTATATAAAATCACTTCAGGCAAAAGCAGGCTCTCAGGCCTTGGGTGTGAGCCCACAGAGACACACACACAAGGCCGATAAACCGTGGAAGGGTGGTCAGAGCCGGAGGTGAAAGATCCGGGGGCCAGTCCCGCAAAACCCAGGACCCTGCCAAATGTGGAAAATGGATTGACGTAAAGAGAGCTATTCCGGCCTTTACTCAGTGCAGTTATTCAGCTAACTCAGAAATCCTGTTTTGTGAAATACCCTGTTTTAGTTCATGCAGTTATCTGGCTAACCGGGAAGTCTCGCTTTCAGGCAGCGGATGATGTTCGAAAGTCCTAGCCACTTCCTCTGAGGGGTTAAAGAATGAAAAAGAATGCATTCGGTTGAAGCAGCAGTGGACAGTGTTGTGCTGAATGTGGGGGACTGTGGGGCTGAATGTGGGGGACTGTGGGGCTGAATGTGGGGGACTGTGGGGCTGAATGTGGGGGACAGTGTTGTGCTGAATGTGGGGGACTGTGGGAGGTTTCGGCTGGACTGCGGGGGTGTGTGTGACTGCCTGACAGTTGGGGCGTGTTGGAGCATACAGCCTGACATGATCGCAACACCCACGCCACAGGATAGGTCAACTTTATTATCCCTCTCTATCGCTCATCTCTCTCTTTTTTTTTTTTTTGCCAGTGGGACTCCACCAGTGCAGACTGGGCCCTATGGAGTGACTCAGTCAGTTAGCCGTTAGCATTAGAGCTTGCTGGGCCGTATAGAGTGACTCAGTCAGTTAGCCGTTAGCATCAGAGCTGGTTGGGCCCTATAGAGTGACTCAGTCAGTTAGCCGTTAGCATCAGAGCTGGCTGGGCCGTATAGAGTGACTCAGTCAGTTAGCCATTAGCATTAGAGCTGGCTGGGCTGTATAGAGTGACTCAGTCAGTTAGCCGTTAGCATTAGAGCTTGCTGAGCTGTATAGAGTGACTCAATCAGTTAGCCGTTAGCATTAGAGCTGGTTGGGCCCTATAGAGTGACTCAGTCAGTTAGCCGTTAGCATTAGAGCTGGCTGGGCTGTATAGAGTGACTCAGTCAGTTAGCCGTTAGCATTAGAGCTTGCTGAGCTGTATAGAGTGACTCAGTCAGTTAGCCGTTAGCATTAGAGCTTGCTGAGCTGTATAGAGTGACTCAGTCAGTTAGCCGTGTGTTTGGGGAACTTGGCCACCCACTACATGCCCAACTATGTATAGAGGAGGGGGTCATATAGCACTGAACATATGCTGCTCATTCACTCCCTTAAGGTTTTACAGCGAGAATTAATTAATGTTGTTTGTTGATACGGTGTTATTATATTCTGTATTGTGTTTTATGCTGGATTCTTTCAGGCATGGAAACAGTGATCCATTTCTGTCTCTATATGGGATAATTAAAAAAACACTTGATTCAAATTTGACAGGACCATTTTGCTCGACCATTTCAACCCATTGCATGTCGTCAGTCTATTGATACACATTGTGAATAGGACTTTGGGTGGAGGTTAAAGGTCAATGCTTGCTTGTGTTGTCAGTGTGTTAGAATGACACTGGTTTCCGTGTAAAAGGCACACCGCGTTATTTTCAAATGCGTGCAGATGCAGAAACGCACGAGCTCAGATCGTAAAGTGCTTAGCCAAGCCAAGCGTTGCTCCCTTACCTTGCTTAATCCGTGCGTTTGTGATATATACGCCACGCGTTCTCAACCTTAACTGCACAATTACAGCCTAGCATATGGTGCACCTTTGCTAAGGAGCTGATTTTCTATAACATTATGGTGCTACGCTGGGAAACAAAAAACAGGGTAATAGCCACAGTAGCAGCTGGCTTATGTTAGCATCTACACCCCCACACCAAGACTACCCCCAAACCCCCCCATCACCAGAGGATCTGAACAGTGAACTCACAAAGCTAACTGTTCTGAATCATACATTAAAAAACCCATTAAGGTGTAAGAACACAAATATACAATTATATTTGTGTTACATTTTTTTGTGTTACATTTTTCTTTTCTTCACAAAATTGAGACCAAAACTGGAATTGACAAATGTAGTTACTGATTTAAGATTATTGTCTGAATGCAGGTATGCTTATTTGGATATTGGTTAATTAAAATTATACAAAATAAATTTATTTTGGCAACCCTAACTTTTTTTTTTCCCAAAAGAATTCCAAGTCAGCATTAGGCGTTAGAATTTTCTTAGCAGAACATTCTAATGCTGATGTAACAATCACTACTGGGTGATTGAAGGCAATTGCAGAGTTCCAGAACACTGACTGACACAGACTGAGAAAAACATACCATCCTACTCGTCAAAGGGTTAAGATGTAGCTAAAAACGTTATCTCCCACAGCTGCAGGTTCACTTCCTTAGGGCTTGTTGATCTCAATGTTTTTATCAGCTCATAATATGGAGGGCTGCAGGACAGAAACTTCCTCCTGAATTCAGCAAACAACCAGCAGTTTTACTAAACAGCCTGCAATTTGACTAAACAACCAGCAGTTTTACTAAACAGCCTGCAGTTTGACTAAACAACCAGCAGTTTTATTAAACAGCCTGCAGTTTGACTAAACAACCAGCAGTTTTACTAAACAGCCTGCAGTTTGACTAAACAACCAGCAGTTTTACTAGACAGCCTGCAGTTTGACTAAACAAACTGCAAATATTCAAGTATACAACCAAATATTCAGCAAATAACTCGATTTGCAGGGTAATTGTTTTTATTTGCATAGCAGATGCCAGACAAATTGACCGGGCTAATATTCATACACACTGTACATTTATACAGTTTAATATTTTACAGAAGCAATCCAGGTTCCGTAATCAAGAACCAATGCCTCCATCTGCGATTGAAACTCACAACTACAAAATAACAAAATACTGTGGCCATAAGAAAAGGGTTTGCAGAATGTACTTAAGACTGTATGCAAATATGTACACCTGAAAATAAAATTATGTTATTTCATTTTCCCTACAAAAATGATTTTTTATTTAATTAATAATAATGATAATAATATGATGGTAAAAAGCATATTAACATTACATGCAATCAGGCGCAATCTAGCTTGGTCCAAATTTTACAAACATTGTGTAAAAACATATGCAGCACTCACTGTGTGGAAAACCCTCAATGATTACTGTAATTACACATGTGTAAGCACACGAAGGTAATTACCATGTAGGTATACTGTTGTAATGACTTTGTTTTGGGTTCCCCTTGTGG
>NC_083768.1:2262463-2299963 GCF_963514075.1 Conger conger | reverse complement strand
CAGCCAATTCTCTTCTCTTTTTTCCAATTGATCACTTGCTTGCACAGTCAGACACTGGCGGATGGTCTCTTATTAATTTGGAGAAATGTGTGCATATTAATATGATCCCCAAAGAGCTCAGATAGCAGCTCCTTTATCCAGCAGGAATCGTCACAAACCAGGAAACATCCTCTTCGGCGACAGAAACGACTCCACAGTGAAGTCTTACTGCTGAGGGTAAAAAGGGTTCCAGCACTGTCCCTGTTCGTGTGTAGCCCACGACATGCTGCAATGCAGGGACCATTTCACACTCTTCCTCATCAAAACAATGAATTGCACAAAAACAACCATACTTTTGCATTTGTCTTTCTATGGGCAAGAAGACCAAAACAACACACTCACACATAACGTCAGCGCGTTCATAGAGAAGGGGGAGGGACAAACAGTGTTGTGGTTTGAGGGTGTTTATTGCTGCAATTCCTCTCTTGACAGTTAGAAGTCCAAAATCACCTATTGTACTTCTAAGGGAGATGCCTGTTGAATATCCCATTGACAACTTTATCAGTCTGCCATCTTTGTCACACACTCTACTATCTTTGTCTTGTTTAATCAACCAATAAAGCAATCTTTCTGAACACACCTTAATTAAGAGCAGAGTCTTCCAACTCCTTTAAAATGCAGTTGAAACGTGAGTAATGGAGTCAGCTGTTTGTCGACACACATGTCCGTTGCATTACCGATCCGGGATGTGTTGGTCGTAAGTTTAAATTGGTTATTTGTATTCTTATTGCTGTTGCTTGTGTTTGCTGCTTTATCACAGAAATGCATCTGAGTATAAATGCCTTCATGCCTGTCTTCAGGGCTTGTGTTTGATGTCTGTTAGGGCTAGGGGTTGTCTGTTAAGTATGGCCTTGTTTGAATAGTTACCATATTATATGAGGATTATTGTTAGCTGTACTTATTACTTAATTTCCCTTTTGTGTTGTATGTGTTTCTAAGCTAATAAGAGCTGGAGGGCTTGTTTGTGGTATTCAATGTTTGTTTTTGTGAATTATTCATATTGCTGTTCTTGATTGTTTCATTTTGATTGCTATTTATTTAAGTTGGCACTTGTGGTTCTCACTCTGGATAAGTGCCTAAAAAGTAAAATATAAATGTGAAAAATATATGAGAGCAGGTAACAGAATACTGTGTATGTTCAGGGGATAAAAGTGTAGCTTTAGAGTAATCGTATTCTGGTACTGTAAAAATTATAGAACATGATTAAAATAAGACCAGCTTCAGTTTCAGACCAGCTCCAAATAGATCTTCTCATTTTTATTATCACAGCTCACGGTTGATGATTTATTGCTACACGACCAAAAAGGGGTATAGTTGGCAAATAATATTTCCACGCCGGGCGCTTTTCAATCCGACATCCCTGCGCGGAGATTATCGGTAGGCTATATTCAGTTTCTCGCCGCTCATTAACAGAATTGTTTAACAGAATTATTTGGAGAATCTCTCGTGGCTGTGATTTGGACATTTTGATCTGCTTCCTTGATCTGCTTCCTTGTTTGTCCTGAGATTCTGAGATTGTCAACTACGGCAGTTTCGCGGCATCCTGATGGGGGCAGTAATGTTTCGTTTTAAATATGTTCTACAAGTAGACCCACTTCTCATGGCGACAGAGCGGTGTACAAGATCTTGTCGAGTGCAGATTTCTAGGCCGAAATGAGGTTTTAAAGAAAGGTGCAGCTCTGCACCCACACATCATCACTATCAGACTGACATAATGTAAGCAGTTTGATGGTTTTTAAGCTTCAAACAGAAGTGATTTATCAGACGCCTAGATTTAATCAATATTTGTCAAAAACCTTTACAAATAATAAAAATAACAATAATAATAATAATAATAATAATAATAATAATAATAATAATAATAATAATACATTTGTTAATTTGTGTATGTGTGTGTGTGTGTGTGTGTCATCGCGATATGAAGACGCACAATAAACACATCGCAAAAGGCTGTTTAAATAGTACTTATTTAAATTGCTGTTCTGTTGAATTGATTGGCTGTTTTATGTGCAATTTGTTCAATAATGTCAATAGGCTGATGTCGGAAATAATGTATTTCTTTCAGTGGGCATGTGCTATTAATTCATCTGGGGCCGATGTTAGACAGTTTACGTAGAGAAGAAAGACATTAAGTACTGTGCACGGTTCAATATTTGTTTATTTATCACAAGTCAGCAACTTTATCGCCTATGGCATATTTCCCTCACGTGGAGCCCTGCGGCGGACAAGAGAGCTTTATTTAAAACATCACAGTACACTTGTCTTAAAACAAGTTCAGAACCGTTATCAGATCACAGGAAAGGTCATCTGCTTCCTAATTTCCATGATGCCAGGCGCTGTCTGTCAGATCAAAGGCCTCTTCTAAACATTTTACATCTTTAATATTTCAACAACGTATTTTTGAATTAACCATGTTACCAGCCAGGATGTTAAATCAGATGAAGGAACATTTGTGTTGTGCATATCGGTGAAAGTTGATGCTTGATGATAATGAATCCTGGGGAAGGTGGATTGAGTGATGGGAATTATGTTTTTTTAACGAAGGAGAATAAAACGGAATCCTCGGAATCCAACATGACCCTATCCAGAGTTTAAGTCAAACATCCCAAAATATATTTTTTTGTAGCATGTAATTCAATTATTTCCTCTGGAGTCATCCTAACATTATTGAAAAAAAGTTAAACATTATAAGTGGTACACCACCAGATGAGTCTTTTTTTTTACCCTGTCGTTATGAAATCAGAAGTCACAATCACAATGAAAGTACCACGCATCTATCACACCAAAATCAATTACGATACATCATTGATATAACGATTTGTGTTTGTAGTAAAACCGAGGGGTTCTGATCTGAAGAAACACGGTCTCTCTGGACTGTGAAGTAGGAAAACCGTTACGATTAAAACAATAACAATTATTATTCTTCGGTATAGAGGCTTTACTACCAGGGGTCCAGCCAGGGTGGGTCATCTTTGACCCAGTGGACACAACGGGTGATAAAATATGTACACATGGAGTCACGCATCTCACATAAAGTCATGGCCTTTTCCCTGTGAAATAACGGAGATGAGATCATAGGTAGAACCCTACTTGCTGACTATCGAATTGCACAGCTTGGATTTGACTATTAGCAACTGGCTAATGCGCGTAGTCTCAGTGATGGTCCTTCGATAAGACAAGTAACCAGGCCTCAAATACCAGCGTGCCACTGATTGCAAGCTCAGTAACTGTATCAGAAAAAAACAAGACATTAAAACAGCTCCCCTCGAAGTTGCTCTTAAACACAGCGCTTACAGGCGCGCATTGAGACACAGCCACGCTTGGCCGTTGCTGGCAGCAACCAATGAAGCGTGTGCGAGCCAATCAAAACACACGGTCCCCTGTTTTCTGGTTTTAATTGGAGCTTTTAATTGCCACTTTCCCTCGTCCTATTAACACAGATGCTGCTTGCCTGCTTCCCGCAGCAGATTTTGCTGAAAAATAAAATGTTCTCACTGCGTCTCAAAAAAAAACCTAAAAAAACAACAACGGGTGACTCAATAGAAACCGTTTAAATGATTACATTAATTACATTGATTAATGTAATAACGGACAGTTGATTACACTAAACAGGAGACAATCCTCCCTTGGAGCAATGCAGGGTTGCAGGTCCCAGTCATGTACCTTAGTGGTTAAGGTAATTAGACACACCCTGGTAACATAACAGCCTGTATTTTTGTCAAAGGAGAATGACATAATGATACTCTTATTACACGTCTTATTCAGGAATACGTTATCGGGATGACATTCCCACCACAGTCACCAGGCCCGGACCCTATTGAACCCCATCTGTGGGAGGGGAAAAGGCCAAAGATGAACTCGGCAGATCGTCTGCGGGAGGAGAGAAGACGATGCTGGCGTGACACGGAAGACGAGGCGCTGCGTTAGCTTCTGGAGTCAATGCCATGCTCTGGAGTCAATGCCATGCTCTGGAGTCAATGCCATGCTCTGGAGTCAATGTCATACCCTGGAGTCAATGTCATGCTCTGGAGTCAATGCCATGCTCTGGAGTCAATGCCATGCTCTGGAGTCAATGCCATACCCTGGAGTCAATGCCATACCCTGGAGTCAATGCCATGCTCTGGAGTCAATGCCATTCTCTGGAGTCAATGCCATGCTCTGGAGTCAAGGCCATTCTCTGGAGTCAATGTCATGCTCTGGAGTCAAGGCCATTCTCTGGAGTCAAGGCCATACCCTGGAGTCAATGCCATGCTCTGGAGTCAATGTCATGCTCTGGAGTCAATGTCATGCTCTGGAGTCAATGCCATTCTCTGGAGTCAATGCCATGCTCTGGAGTCAATGCCATACCCTGGAGTCAATGCCATTCTCTGGAGTCAATGCCATGCTCTGGAGTCAATGTCATGCTCTGGAGTCAATGCCATACCCTGGAGTCAATGCCATTCTCTGGAGTCAATGCCATGCTCTGGAGTCAATGCCATTCTCTGGAATCAATGCCATGCTCTGGAGTCAATGCCATGCTCTGGAGTCAATGCCATGCAGACTGAACAGGGTAACGAAGGCAAAAGGGGTGACATTGGTTCAGGCGGTTAGAGCAGTTGGCGGGGCTGCAGGTTCAATCCGCAACCCGGGCTGTGTCGAAGTGTCCCTGAGCAAGACACCTAACCCCCAAAATGATCCAGACGAGCTGGGTGGTGCCTCGCATGGCAGCTAATCGCCGTTGGTGTGTGTGTGTGAATTGTATGTCAACCATTTTGGCCTAAAATCTCAAGAACTGTTTTTGCCAAAGCGCAACAGACTCCGCGTGCATATCGAAAATACTATGTTTCCTTACTCAGGCTAAATGCTGTTGTTTTGCCTATCAAATTATACACCATTGGAAACATAATGTCATCAGCTAAAATGCTTTTTATTGTTTAATTCCTCCAGAGTAAAAAAATGACATTCTATCAACATTTCTCAGAATTAGCACATTTTTAGAATGAGAAACTATTATGCATTTGGTCCGCTGGACACTTGTCGTGAAAAGGACACTGACATTACCTTATTTATTGTGGTATGTGCATTTCCAAAAATGCAGAGAAGGTGACGTCCCCCCACACTTTTTTTTACCACCCACATGTTACAAAATAAGGAACTGTGGCCGTTAAAGCAAAGGCATCTTGAAACAGGTCATACAGATAGAACCGTGAGTTATAACGCTTTCAAAAGGTTGATCCTGTTACCATAGTGATTGAAAGTTGCACCCTGAAAAAAGGAATGAATGCAGAAAAGGGGTTAATGACGCGGGTCAGAGGAGAAGGGTCAGACTGGTCCTCGCTGACAGGAAGGCAAGAGTGAGTAACCACACTTTACAACAGTGGTTGCAGAAGAGCGTCTCTGAACACACAATATGTCAAACCGAAGTGGATAGGCTGCAGCAGTGGAAGACCAATGAGTCTAATAGATACCTAATAAAGTGCTCACTGAGCGTACATGGCAGAGTATCGTTTAGCATAATTTCAGATATTACTGTCAACCGCTGCCAAGTTCTGTAAACCTATGTAGTCCTTTATGTGATAGTACTACTGTCATCACATACTACACATTCATTTACACAGTGCTAAGCAAACAAGATAGACAGTCAGTCATTCTTGTCAAACTGTCTGTCGTTGTGTCCGCTGAAGTGCTAGTGTCTCATACTACAGACAGACAGTCTGACAAGAATGACAGACAGACGGTCAGTGTGACGCAGACGACAGGATGACAGACAGACACAGCGGCCGGGAGAGTGTGACAGAAGAGACAGATTGATGGCGGACATTTTGGAGAGGACAGACGGCCAGTCCCTGGGAAGGGCCGACACACGATCGCTCCAGATGGACGCATGTTTATCTTGTTCAATTACATCCACACCTGGCCTGTTAATCACGTAACTTAATTAAGAAGAGCAGCAGAGGGAACAGCTCCCCCCACAGGAGAGAGTCGGCAAGTACAGCGTTCTGATCCTGACTCCTTCTGCCTTAAAGAGACAATGATCGCAATGTTATCGATTGTCCGTTATCGATTGTTACCGATCAGCGCAGACAGTTTTTGTGTGTGACAAAGGATATTATAGATATTAGTTGAGTCAAATGTATCCATAAAGTACATTTAAAATGATTACCTTCAACCAAAGTGCTGTACAATTTCAAAATATTATTAGTAGTAGTTTCTGGTGATCAGCCTGCTTTGCAGTTGCACTTTTGGTCCAGACCTGGGTCAAATACGGAATTGTTTTGGATTCAAATACTTTTAAACGCTTTACTGGTACATCGGAACCTATGAAATACTCTCAGAAACTGCAAGCCCTGCCTTCTGGTCCTCTTGAGGTGCCCCAATTGTACCAAGCAAGATCAATCAAGTATAGAAAAGTATGAAAATACAGATCAAATAACTGCAAAGCACATTGAGCAGCGATGCTATGTTTCATTTTGTAGCATTTACTTACAACTATATGCACAATTATCAGCTTTTATACTTTATGTACTTTTTTACTTGATCACAATGGCTGCATGCACTATAGGAAATAGTTCCAATCAAAAAAATATATTTAATATGAAACAGAATTTCTTAAAAGCACAATCAGGCATTGTCCATACATATGACCTCTGGAGCTTCCCGTTGCTTCCCATTTTCTTGGTTTAGACCATGGACACCAAATACCTACTGTGGTAACAGCATCAGGTTTTCATCAAGCTCTCTGAATATCTAAAACATCCTTCATTACCTTATCTGGGAGAATTTAAATTTAAAATGTATGCTAAATCTGAAATAAAGCCTCTCTCTTTCTCTCTCTCTCTCTCTCTCTCTCTCTCTAGAGGCCATTCGTAGTTTATTTCAGATTTAGCATACATACAAATTATGTTCCGGTATTTTTCATTTGTATTTGTATGTATTTTTAATTATAACCTCCTAGAACACAGATTGCTTGGTAGGATAAAATATTGAATTATTTTACAAAAGCAATAAATATGTCAATATATTCTAAATATTCTGTCCGGATTCATTTAAAAAGTATTAACGCCCTCCACGAATCGCACATGCTCCAAAACACCCTCAAACATCAAATTACTCGACACCACATGAGGAAGATTATGCCGTGCCACGCAAAAAGAAATCCACGTTATTGCTTGCGTAAATTATATGTACATTGAGTTCGTAAACAAAATCCCATCTTAGTTTCGCCAATAAAAGCAAAGACATTTGCACTGAATAGCATTTCTCTGAAGCGCACATATGGCGAGTTGCGATTATCATTAGAGATAATAGAAATTAGGGCAAAAATAATAATAAAGGGGGAAAAAAAAGTTTCGCGGAGCGAGGTGAAGGGACTGGCGCAGACACGGAGAATGCGAAAGAACCAGTCAAGTAGAAAACAACAACAGCTGTGTGGCCTCTGGCGAAAATAGTGAGAGAAAACAACACGTTTCACCGACTGCAAAGGGAAAGACAAAGACGGTAAAGGTTGTCTTTGAGCAAGTGGGCGACAGATGCTGCGTGTGACTTCATTTATTCACCCACTCATGCTCTCATTTATTAAGGGAGACAACGCGGCTTCGCCTGAGTCTAGGAAATTGATAATCACGATTTTATCCGCTCTTCGAGAAACATTCAAAAGTGCGCGTTTCGCAGGGACTAGCTAAATATAGTAGGCTAATTTAAAAGGCTAGAGTGAGTTAGAATGAATATTTCCTGTATAAGAGTTTCGAAAAGATTATTTTATTAACTTTTACTGGTGGATATATTGGAAAACCAAACGTTTCCTTGAGTTCATTATTTGAATGGAAAACTGCCACGGTGGCTAGGATAGGCCTAGACACAGAGAGTGGAACATGCTCAAACAGCCAGTTCGTCCGGCAACATCTGTATTCAGCATCACTCGGGACTGACACTTCACCTAAACCTACCCACACTGACCTGTCACTCACTCCGACAGAGCAAAAACAGAACCAGCTGGCTACATCCAGCAAAGCCTTTTATTAGTGTTGTGGCTACAACAGCTCTAATAATAAAATAATAAAATAATAATAATAATAATAATAATAATAATAATAATAATAATAATAAAACCAAAAACGAAGTGTTCGATTAGGGAAATCCTTTGCTAGGAATCACCATGGCTTCAGAATGCAGGAGTTAGATAACTGATAACCGCACTGAGTAAAATCTGGAACAGCTCTTTTTACTTCAGTCCTGAGTATAATACTGCTTTGTGGAACAGGCCTCAGGATTAGTGAGTTAGCTGGATAACTGCACTGAGCAAAACCCACAAAGCAGGATTACCGAGTTAGCTGGATAAGTGCACTGAGCAAAACCCGGAACCCTGGAATACATTATTTCCAACATGATTTTATTGAACAAATTGCACATGAACAGCCAAACAATTTAACAGAACATCAATTTAAATACATACTACTCTTCACAGTTCAAACAGTCTTTTGCAATGCGCTTATCTCGCATGATCATATCTCGATGACAATAAATATACAATATATCGTGCATCTCTATTCTGGAGGTCTTGATTGACGTTAAGTAGTTGAATCTGGGGCGTAGTTTCGGGCTGAAACAAAAACGCCGACTCTTTTCAGGCAAAGCTGGACACCACTTGTGTGACGTCGTGGGGATGGGTGGGCGAGGCTCACCTACACTGTCCATTGTATTTTGGGTGCACCGCCACCCCCAATTGTGAATGCCGTTCTCGGTAGTTCTGGCTCACATAGTTCCATGCAGGCCCAACTATATAAATATATCTGGCGAGCTGCGCTACTACACGAGTGTTATCCCAACCTTCGCGAGCCTCAAATCGGACTGCACGGGCAAAATAATCCAACGGCAACAGCCGAAGTGAGAATGAGGGAGGGGAAGAAAATATGCCACGGGAATCATATTTTCTAAAGCATGTCTAGCACTTCAGCTACAGACAACGCACTGTGGCAAATCCGCAGGGACGAACGGGAAACGGCAAAACAATGCGACACGTGAGAAATGAGAAGTGAAAATCAGATACATTTGGCATTATCCTAGTCCTATTTTAAAAGTCTTCTTGCCAAAATCAATTGAGTAGTGAGAAGAAAGCTGGATGTAGCCGCAGGGCTACCTGCACACCACCATCTGTTCAGACACAACAAGGAGGGGGGAAAAAACTCGAGAACTGTCGTTTTAACTTTAGCATAAAAAATGCTGTCATATTTAAGGCGTCAGCATCTTTACTCCGTTTGGCTAGAGCCGGTTATGGTCGTTGTTACCACAGTTCCAGTTTGTCGCGATTCCCATAGCAACTCGGTGTGCATATGCGAATACCGAGAATTAATGGTTTTATTTTACGCATAGGGGAAAATGAATAAAACACTCGCATGTTTTTATTTTTTTTAAAGCTTCTGATTTACTGTAAATGCCATGCATTATACAAAGGCGAATTTCCACACACACCTCAGTCGTCGTTACTCCTGCGTCGTGTGTACACACATTTATAATCAACCAGGAGCGGCCCGGTGCTGTAAAATAAGGCCCTGTCCGATGGCAGAATCGCGTCTGCTGGTCTGGGCAGCGGTCCAGCACAGATTACATACGAGCGAGAATTGGGGTCCTCGCGCAGCAGACATTACAATGTGACGATCAGCCAAAAAAATAAAAAACTATGGCGTGGGGCCTGAACGGTACTGAACGGTACTGAACCCCCGGCCTGCACAAATTTGAAATGACCATAAAAAGAGTTCTGATTCGATGCTGGAGGACCGCAGTGTTTTTTTTTTTCCTCAACACCACTGGCTCATTTGAGTCCACACACTTTGTTCAAGGCCTTTGGGGGGGGGGGGGGTTATATCAAATTCGGTTTAATGTACAACTTTATAGATTGGCCCAGTTTTTGTGAGCGGTGGTTGCGTACCACATTTATCGAAGTCCAAGGACCTGCACATTTCACTCGCTGTGGTTGTGCTACAGAGGTTGTGTGCGCGCGCATTTACCCAATTTCTCGTCGATTACGATACATCTCATTTTCAGGTTGGAACCATTTGCCCGATGCATGCACTGCGAGACCCGTGTGCTCAAGTAATGCAGCCACCAACTTATTTAGGTTAATGATTGCCATTAAGTACATCGTGCATATAACCTCTGGGAACATCACAGCACACTGAGGCTACTTCAGTTTTCAACATTCTGATTCAGGAACACACCCATCAAAAAACTGATTTCATATTTATATTTTCATTGCATAAAGCATGACCAAGTACTGGTACCGTCCACAACCCCCAGGGGGCGACAGGTCCGCTGTTAAACCGGTCTTCAGCCATAGAAGTGACCCCTTCAAAACCCATCCTCTTGCGTTTCTGGTGCAGCACCTGAGCATTGAGTACGTGTACATGGAACCAAATATCTTTTAATGAATGGGCAAGAAGCAGAGGGGAACTGTTACCGGCTTTTATTGGAAAAAAGAAATAAAATTCAAATAAACACGATTCTAATCGAACAGGGCAGCCGTCCAATCATGAAATCAAGCATGCGACTCAAAACGCATCACAGGAGAATCATCATCGTATGTTCAGCTGTAAATATTCATGTGAATACTTTAACATTCAAAGACTAAAAAAGTTTAGCAACAACCGTCTTCAGAAAATTTCTTCAAATGATTTCCCCAATGTCTTTTATTGCTGGTTGGAGGTTTGAGAGAAAGAAAATAAATTAGAATAAAAGCTTATTTTATTGAAAATAGTTCCATAATCTCAGTTTTTGTACAGTGCATGGGTCTCATTTGGTTAAACTCCGAGCTGCACGTGCGGCAGTCGCGGCCGCGTTTCAAAGCGCGGAGCCGCGGGGGGAGCGGCCACCCAGCGGCGGGTCAACACGGCGCAGCCCAGGGCCCAAACTCACACTCACACCAGGACCGCAGATCCAGGACCAGCAGGGATCTTCAGCGCTCCCGAAAATTACCGTGTGCCAACTGGAGACATAACTTAGTTTGCTAATTCATTGGAATGGGTTAACGTGCTCCTAAACGTTTCAAATTAAGAGCCCATTGCCTCCTTAAGAAAAAAAAAAAAGAAAACCGTTAGCGTAAGAGTCATCATTCGGTCTTCCCACTGGACATACACCAACCTTCTCTAGGAGCCGGTCCAAACCGATCCTACACCAGCACTCCTAGGAACACGGTCTGGGCCCAGGTCCGCCCACGTGGCAGTTACTACACCTCCTGCTTTGGGGAGTGTCACTTTGTTATGCGAGGGGCTGGGTGACCGTCAGCCCAGAACACCAGGACGGGTCCGGTCGTCATGGGCGACTGTGGACAGAAGACAGCGCGAAACCACCAGGCGGAGCTTCACCAAGTCGACCCAATGGGCAACTCCGACCCACCTGTCCGTCATCCCACCGGGGCAGATACTGCTCCGGAAAGTTCTGAAACTCGAGAAAGTTCTGAAAGTTCTGCGTCGTCACAGAATCTGAGTCACGGTGCCACAAATTCACCCAGATTTTTTGCAGGAGGGGCAAAAAAGAGGCGTGTACCTGAGGAACTATGAGTAACCACCTACAAACTAGGAGGCAATAAAAATATTAAATTAAATTTAGGGGGAGAAAAAAAAAAAAAAAACGCATATGGACCACCACACACTCAGTCTCCATGCATGACCCCGCCCGACAACCCTAGAACGATGGCAGAAAGCGGTCACTGTCGGGGGGGGAACTTTCGCACAAGCCAGCGGTTTAGCGGGCGACCGTGCCGGCCCCGAGGGGGCGAGGGACACACAGCGGTGCGTTGCATAGGCGAGACGGAGCGGAGCTGCTCTCACCGCCGGCACTTTGGGGCCAGAGGGCATCGCCGCGCCTCGAGACGAGGCACGGCAGAACCCAAACCCGCCGTCCCGCCAACCCGGGAGCCGGGGAGGGGGGGGATGAATACAGATAAAAACAGGCCGCAGCAGCGTAACGCAGCCCTACGCGGGGACCCCCCAGGCCCCCTACAGCCCGTCATCTCCCCCCCACCACAAAAATAACCACTGGAGAGTTCAGTTCTGTTAAAACCGGGCGATTTAAAAAAAAAAAAAAAAAAAAAAAAAAAAACGGAAGCAGCGCGTTTTAAAACCCCGGAGTGGCCCAGGACCTCATCTCCACTGATCCAGGATCAGCCACACGGACGCAGCGCTGCAGGACAGGGAGGGCGGCCAGAGGCGCCAGCCCGACCCCAGATCAGCCCGACCGCCAGAAGGTACGTCGCCCAGACCGCCCGCCATTTCACGCCCGCCACAGCTCAGGGAGTCGCCGAGGACGACCCGCTCAAACAACCGACCGAGAGGCCGGACGCAGCCGCCAAGCTACACCGCGTCACAACGGAGAACAACCAAACCGGTGCTCCTACAGACCAGCACACGCCTCAGATATGCTACTACAGAAAGATAACAAAAAATGTTTGTTTGTTTTTTTTGTTTTTTTTAAATAAAAACTCAAGCAGTGTTGTTCAATGTTTTCCCTACAAGGAAAAAAAAAAAAATCAGCCTTATCTAGTTTCCTTTATTCATACGTTTTCAGGGATTTTCTCTATTGCCTCGCTGCAGATAACGAAGTGTTGCTAAACTTTCTTGTTCAATGCATGTTTTTTGGGAAAGGGTGGGGTGGGGTGGGGGCTAAGAGGAGGGTCGGGGGCTTCGGGCTGTCAGCATGCCCCTCTAGAACCCGTGCACCTTCAGCTGTTCCTCCTTCACGATCCCGATCTGGGGGGAAAAAAAAAAAAAATACACACTCAGAACAAGCCCTGCTACAGCAGGGAGCGTCAATCTAGCCCAGGGATGGGCAAGGATCCGCTTCTGGATTTCAGAGCAACTTCTGCTCTTAATTGCACACTTATTGCATATGCATTTAAGCCACATTCCATGACACAAACAGGAGCCGATAAGTGTTCCCGTCTTGTTGCGTTTGGGCATTGTGGCCTAATTTACGAGTGAATCGGTCATGGTGCATATGGCTTATTGGCTGACTGAGCCAGGGCAACTGGTGGCAGCAAAATCCTGCTTACACACCTGCCCGCCAGGACTGGAGTTGCCCGTCCCTGATCTGACCCCTGAAACCAAATCCAGCCACGGTCCTTTCCTCCGGGGTAATTGGTGCTGCCGACTGGCCAGATTACCACTCGGACAGTGCCACAGAAGGCCACGTGCACGCTGGTTTTTACTCCAGTCTCAGATCACGATTATACCATTAGCCCAAGAACTTGCGGGATCGGGGCCGTATGTTCGCAGATGAAGTGAAGCGTGTGCGTTGGTTATACGAGTCTTCAACAGTTGCTTATATTCTGCGCTGAAAACCTGCATACACATGACCCACGGCAGGAACAAGTTTCAGACCACTGCTCTACAGGGTACCGAGGCCGGCCAGAGGTTCTGCAGAAACAGAACCGGTCCGGACGGGGAGAGGCAGACTTACTTCCAGGAGGAACTGGCAGATGTTCTTGCGCTGGTCTCCTTGCAGCTGGATCACCTCCCCGTACTCTGGGTGCTCGATCACAGTGCCATTGCAGGCAAATTTCTGTCACACAGAGACGCACAAAAGCTCATTTAGTGTCCAGAGGGTGGGGTTACACACACACACCCACATGTTTATGGAAATTCGTAACAGAATCGATTCAAGAGCCACTCGTTTTTACTGGAATTAACATTTACCGAAACAAGTCTGATAATACACCCTATGAAATTAATTTAGTTTAGGCAGAATGCAGGCGACTCCCAGACCGATTTGAAGGGATCGCTAAACGAGTGTATGGGGTGGGGGTGGGGGTTGGGGTAGAGGCCTCGGGGAAAAAATTGCAACTGACGCATAGCCAGTTCTCAAACCAGTGCCTACTTGTACAACTAAAAATAGGGGGTTTTTGGTCTACAAAACGATTAACAGATTAAGCTTCCCACTATTAAAATATAAACAATCCCGGTTGTCTTGAAGGGAACGCAAAAGCTAAATAAACCCGCTGCTAACGGCAACGCAGACACGGAAGCGCCGCCTTCCGTTGCTAAGGCGGGGTCTACGGTAACGTTAGCTTCAGGCCTAGCTAGCTACCTTCTTGAAAGCCTTCACCAGCTTCTTTTTGTCGTAATCATCTGCGATTCCCTGCACGGTGGTCAGCGTCTTGCGGCCGTTCCGCTGCTGGATCCTTATGTGTATGTAGTCCTCTGTCCCCGCTGGGACTAAGTCGTCACCCTTAGTTGCATCAGCAAAGGGATCTGGGGCGGGGGGGGAGGAAGGATGGAGAGAGAGAGAGAGAGAGAGGGAGAGGGACGGTGAGAAACCGTAGCCTAGGCCACATGACGACACGGATGTCTGTTGACGACGGATCATATTCACTGGAGCAAGACAAAAATAAACCACTAGATATACGAAAAACAGAAACATTTTAAAAACAAAATAACCCATATAACCAACATAGCAGCAATAAAAGGCTGAAATGAACACATTCGCCTGCTAAGGTCAGAAGCGATGGTTTAAACGCATTCTAATGTGCTTTAGAAAATAGTGCGATTAGGCCCACTGCTAGCTAGCATTTCCGAGTGTGGAATATTCTACATATAGCCATACATGTATATACGCAACTACCTCCTTCCATACTTAATCATAATCGGCATTAGCTAGGCTAGATTAGCCCGCTAACATTCGCATTACCACGCTTTCAAACGGGGTCGGTTTAACTTGTCAGATTGTTACAAAAATGCGCTAAACTAAAGACTAAGGAACACGAACTAGGCCCTATTTTAAATGTATATCTAGCAATGTATCGATTCGGACATTAAAAGTAACGTAGCCTACCGTAAAGTTAAACTCTATCCATCCGCCCTCGATAACAATTCGGAAAAGGCAGCAAGGCCTACACTATAGTAACAAAAAACGAACAAGTGTTTGTTTAAAAGGTACCTAGAACGTTAACAAAAAACCGCACTGCATTGAAAGTGGGGGTTGTCTGATGAAGCGCAAACGACCACTTTTTTCCCTTCCGTAAAAAAATGAAGTCCATTCGCCATTTTCAAATCGGACAAAGACTTCACTGTCGACCGAACGAAACGGGCCTTGGTCGACTTGCTTGCTGGACATAACTTACCGAAAGATTGGAGGTTCTGGATAGTGGACATGCGATACTAGGACGATAACTTGGAAGAGATGAAATTCTCGGCGCGTCTCTGCCGTATCTTCGTGAGGATGGTTTTGTTAAAGCTTCAACAGCCCTCGAAGAAGATTTCAAAATAAAAACGACTCGGACGACACGCACCCGACTGATCTCACTCGCAAAATGGCCGAAAAAGATTAGACCGTCCTGCTGTAATCAGTGACGTACGCTATAACAAGACAAGGAACTTCACCTCCAGGGGGCGCTTTAGCTATTTGGAACCAAAAACTGGTACAGTATCGTCTTGACGGATGCGTCACATACCACCCCCGATACCGAACAACAAACGTCTGAGTCAACATGAAATGTAAAAAAAAGGAAGAGATTATGAAATCAACAACACACGCGTCTTCAATAGTCCGTGTTTTTAGCACAAGAAGATAAAATGAGTAATCAGGAAGTTGTGTAAATGTGCAATGAGCGGAGCACTCTGTTGTTGTATGTCAAGATTGACCAATCCAATCTCACACATTCGCTGGTTTGACATCGTTGTAAAAAACATTATTGGTAGACGTGTCTCTAGATATTATTATTATTTCCTCTGGGTACCCCGGTTTCCTCCCACAGTCCAAAGACATGCATGTTAGGCTGATTGGAGAGTCTAAATTGCCCGTAGGTATGAGTGTGTGAGTGAATGAATGGTGTGTGTGCCCTGCGATGGACTGGCGACCTGTCCAGGGTGTATTCCTGCCTTTCGCCCAATGTATGCTGGGATAGGCTCCAGCCCCCCTGCGACCCTGATCAGCATAAGCGGGTTCAGATAATGGATGAATGGATGGTATTTTGTATTATTCAAGTAACTCGTCGCAAGAAAAACGTACAAGAAGCGTAGCTGCCTTGCTTCCCTAATGTCGTTTTTCCCTATTATGTCAGTTAAATCAATGATTGCTTCATGAGATAGGGGTACACGAGAGGTGTATTTTTAAAGACACCATTCATTTTTACATGGTGGTAGGCCTACGTTTGTAAACTACTCGTAGAGGCCTTCAATAACAAACCAAATAGTCTCCAACCTATCAATAAATATTGAGCTATTGCCCAGTAAAAACAGTGACATGTGGAACAATAGGAATCCCTCTTTTTTCAAAGATAGAAATGCAAGAGTGAAAATACTAACAGTGGAATGTTACAAATCATTTGCGAAATGTGAAGATGCTGAATTTGTACACTCCCATGTTTAAATTGATATATTTTATGTAGGGAGCTTATGCCATGTTTTGTTTGAATGTAATGCAGGAACAAATGCTTTGCGTTGTCTTTTAGTTGATGGTTTGCTATTTACGATGGGTGCTGCGATTGTTGTCTGACGTCTGACAACTGCTTCTTCTGAAGTCTGGGTAGATGGATTTGCCCAGCATTAGCTATGTTACCTTGACCCCTCGTCATGATCGAAGCAGGTGCTTCATTACACCGTAAAATTGTACGTACCTAAGGTACGTTTAAAAAACGTATATAAGACAGTTAATAAAGGTTACGTTACAAAGACAGAATGAGGCTAGCCTAGGGTATCGTTAGCGTTGTCTGTTGCAGCTAGCTAACGTTAGGTGCTAACTTTACAGCATTTTACTTTAGCTAACGTTACGTATGCAATGTATTTGTATAATGTATAATGTACCCTTGTGAACCATTGCTGTGGACTGTGCAAGCACTAAAGAGCAATATGAACTTACCTACTACATTAAGTAGATATGTCTAAATTAGTCGGATGGTCAATATATGAGATTGTTTGAGATCATATGGTTTTATGGTTGTTAAAACATTTGATTAAGAAAAATATCTTAAATAGATTTGTGTCCATCCACTAGGTGGCGGTGTACGCACCCATTGCATTATGCAGACTTCCCAACGTATTTCCCCTACTTAAAATCTCCATCTGGCAAAAACAAAGCTATCATTCTACAACTTAGAAATATTCCTTACATTCTTACAAATGACACAATTTCTAAGATTGTTTTGTAAATGTGAGAAAAGTGTAAGAGGAATTATTACATGTTATAATTTGATGTATGCACAGATGACATGAGTTATGTGGATGTAGTGACCCGTCAGGTCAAACTGAAAGCAGAAGAAGCAGTTTGTGCCTAAATACTTTTGCCCATTTTATTATGCACTGTCAGACTTCACAAGTGCATAGGTTTGATTTTGACATTGGTAGGGACACAAAATGGGGGAGATTTGGAGGGGATGTGACCCCCAATGGAGGCTGAGGCGTTTTACATTTATGATAAAATTCTTCTGGCCGCCATTTCCTGTCATCTAATTTATAGATAATTATGGTGGCTAACACACTCATTTACAGACACAGGAGTGGAGCACATTAATGAATCCTTTTACTCACATTTGCCAGCTAAATGGGATTTTTGTTTTAAGGCAGGCACTGTTGCCTATTCAAACAAATTTCAAAACACTGTGCTCTCCACTCTGTACCTCTGTACCTGTGCACTTGTTATCCTCCGGAGGTAATTTATGGGATAAATTGGATGGATTTATTGGATGTCGCACTGCTAACGCCAGCACCGGGGACATGTAAAAGTGCATGAAACTCTACGCTATTTTAGCTCTCAAAAAAGTCATTTTGCACCAGAATGCTCAACAAACTAGGTGAAGAGGGCGTGAGGCAATTAAATTAATTTTAGGTAATTAGATTTGAAAGACTAAGAATATTGGGAAGAAAGCCCGAAAATCCAAAGAAAGCTCTTTCTTCCCAGCAGGAAGTTTGTTCTCGCCGCTGTTTGAGTGTTCTTTGGTGACTGCATTTCTGCAGACAGACCCGTCAGGTCAAACTGAAAGCAGAAGAAGCACTTACGTGCCAAAATACGTTTGGTCATTTTATTATGTGACAATATCACACTGAATCCCCATGTGAAACAGTATGCTGAATACTATACCCTATACTATACCCTAGTTTATATAATATAGTCAGCCATTTTTTAGAGCCAGTCGCTAATGCCATGACAGTAATGATGCCTGAGTGTGATTATTCATCTTTGTCATGCTGGTTATTAATAGAATAGAAGTGTTCTATTTTTAAAATTAAATGTGTTTTAACACCAAAGGGTGGTCACAAAAAATATTGATTTGATTCAGTTTTGAACTATTCTGCCAAATTACTAAAATGTCATGTGTAGTACATTTATTTAGGACCTTTCATTGGATTATTTTTTGAAAGAATCTTATCTGTACAGAATGTTATACAGGTGCGTAAGACTTTTGCACAGTACTGTATGTGTGTGTATAAATACACACACACACATGCAGTTATTGTGGGGTATTTGGAGGCCGGTGTAAAGTATAATAGTAAAAGGTACTTAATGCTTACGGATCAATTTCCATTACTTTACATTATTTCACCGCGTAGCTTAGTGTGGGCGGCTATGTCCTATGAAAGACACTTCTCTTACCGTGAACACATTATCAGTGTTATCAGCGCACATACGAGGGGGACGGCAAATTAATCTGCCAGGTCAGAGACAACCACTGTGCATTTTATACTGCTGCATTTAAAACACAACAGCTTCCTTTCTGTTTGATTGTGAACACTTTCGTTTGTTGTCAAATGTGAATTTAAAAGGCGAGAGAACATCGGTTCACCCTCCTTCCCCACTACGCTACCTCTTGAGTGTATGTGAATGCATGCGTGCGTGTGAGTGAATGAGTATGTGTGCACGCGTGAGTATGTGTGCACGCGTGAGCGTGTGTGTTTCTTGAGTGTGGATGTGTGTGCGTGCATGCGTGTAGGCCTGAACAAGTGCCAGAATTCAAGCAGACCTGTTTTTTATTTTATTTTAAATGGAGCATTTTTTCAGTGTCTCTTCTTCCCCCTACTGGTTGCTTGGATTATTACAACGTCACATTCCGATTTCCGTTTCCCTGTTGTTTCATGGGAGCACAGCAAGACGCGGGGCCCCAATTGCTCCTGACAAGCTGGTTGGTAACTTGCATGGCAGCCTGACGCCGTTGGCCGTTGGCGTGTGAAGCTAAAGAGATTGCTAACGGGAAGGCTCCAATAAAGGCCCGAGGCAGGTGCAGTTTTACTGGTGCAGTTTTTGTTTTTAGAGTATCAAATAAGCCTGACACACAAGGCACCAATAGCCTGTATCTATAAATGAACACAGCTTACTGTAACAAATACACTTGCCAGAGCTTGGCAAGCTTAGCTAGCTATTTACAAAGGACGATTAGCACGATGCTAGCTCCGGTTAGCATGAATAATAACTACTAAAATAACTCAAAATGGTACTGTTTGAGTTTGATTACAAATGATAATCGAAAAAAAGCTGCCTTTATGCACTAAACATAATGTATTCCAATACTTACTTAAGAAACTACTGCTACTGCACACGCGTTTTCTCAAAACAAAATGGAGACTAACATTAAGTAGCTAGAACAATGCCCACTAGGGGGAGACAAACCCCATAGGCAAGTAGGCCAGAACACAGACCACTATGGTTTTTAAAATAGTACAAAAATATGTTTTATTCACTACCCAGTAAACACACTTCTTTGCTATGACGTTTGCTCAAAGAGAAAGGCTACTCTGTTAACAATCACATTGGAATAAAGGCTATCTTGCGCTTCAAGACTGTTGAATTGACAATATTTGCGAGTTACAGATCTTTGCATTCGATAGATATTTTCTGAGTGTGAGTGCAGAAGAAAAAGAGTAGCTATACAAACATTCATACATGCGGGATTTACAAGCTCGTCCACCGAGTTACGCTAGCCACTTTAAACTAATAATATACTTATTTTCCCCCCCTAAATAATAAAGATAGTTCCAGGCAATGTTGATTTGTGCAACAAATCAAGCAGGAGACAAGCAGGAGACAATCCTCCCCTGGAGCAGTGCAGGGTTAAGGGCCTTGCTCAAGGGCCCAATGGCTGTGCGGATCTTATTGTGGCCACACCGGGATTAGAGCCACCGACCTTGCGTGTCCCAGTCATTTACCTTAACCGCTACGCTACAGGCCGCCATTACCAGGTGTGAACCAAACGGGCCACATCCCCAGAAAGAGACCTTTCAGTGAATATAGGCAACAGAAGAATAATATAATTGTCCCACCTTGACATGGAATAAGCTCTATGGAGGCACCAGGCTTGTCTTTCAGAAATACCCTGGCTGTATTAATCAATAATGTATAAAACATGCATGCATGCAAGTGGCTCTTTATGAGAAAATAGCAAAATGGAAAAACAGAAAAAAAAAAAAAATTCTGCCCTGGCTTTTCTACCACGCAGGTTCCGGAGAAGTGAAAGTCCTTGTCTTGCAATCATTTCAGCGCGTCTCCAACTCATCTTCCTCTTTACTGCGGCTCTAAATGGCAAATGAAAATACTTCTCCAGTCACACGGTTGTCTGGTGGGAGACGGTGCTTCGCCGGGCGCCGTTTTGGGAGTCGTAAGTCTGGCTCCTCCCCCAGTTGCCGCGGCAAAAGGCGGAGAGGTAGCCGCGGAACCGGCTGCTGCAGAAGATGTGCAGGGCGGGGTTGAGGAAGCAGTGGCAGCAGGCCAGGGTGTGGCACACGTAGTAGGCGTGCACCATCTTCTGCTTGGCCGCGGGGGTTACGAGGGCCGAGACTCCCAGGTCCTGCAGGGCCCCGAGCACCAGCACCACGTTGTAGGGCGTCCAGCAGGCCACGAACACCGCCACCACGGCGAATATCAGCCACACGGCCTGGTAGCGCCTCGCCGACCGGCACCGCAGCACCGTGGCCCAGATGCGGGCGTAGCAGAACAGGATGAGGACGACGGGCAGGAGGAAGAACAGGCCGATGTGCACGGCGTACCCCAGCAGCTGCAGGTGGAGGTGTCGGTCGGCCTGCACACACAGCGTCCCGTCCACAAACTCCACGGTCTGCGTGTGCACCGCCTCGGGGATGCTTGCAGCGACGCACACCAGCCACAGGGCGGCGCTGCTGAGCCAGACGCACCAGCTGGGGCGGCGGCGCAGGACCCGCACGGCGTGCACCACGGACACATATCGGTCCACCGTCACCGCCACCAGGAACAGCATGTAGCTGTAGAAGCCCAGGAAGAAGACGAAGACCAGGAGGTGACAGGCCGCCGGCCCGAACACCCAGTCGTGCAGGAAGTACACGGCCCAGAACGGGAAGGACAGCGTCAGCAGCAGGTCCGACACCGCCAGCTGCAGGAGGAAGAGCGTGGTGGGCTTCGTCAGGTCCTCCCGCACCAGCAGGGCCCAGAGCAGGAAGCCGTTGCCCACCAGGCTGAGCGCGAAGATGATGATGAGGCAGACCCCTGAGAAGGTGCTGCTGAACTGCTGCTCGTCCTCCTCCAGGAACACCACGGAGCCGTTATCGGTGTAATTGTAGTCTGGGTAATAATCGGTGGTTTGGGGTACGTCAGTCGATGGAGCGAGACTGTGCGCCAACATCATTGCTCCGTTTCACCTCTCCACTTTGCAGTCAGTGGATCTGTGGGGAAGAGACCTGGGACACAAGGACAGGGGATTACATTCACAATGGATTACATTCACAATGTATTTACGTATGGTAAATGGTTGGCATTTATACAGCGCCTTTATCCAAAGCGCTGTACAATTGATGCTTTCTCATTCACCCATTCAACCATTCACACACACACTCACACTCACACACCAACGGTGATTGGCTGCCATGCAAGGCACCAACCAGCTCGTCAGGAGCATTTGGGGGTTAGGTGTCTTGCTCAGGGACACTTCGACACAGCCCGGGCGGGGGATTGAACCGCCAGACGACTGCTCTTACGGTCTGAGCCATGTTGCCCACATATGCTGTATGTACGTATGTGTTACTATTAATTATTTTTAACTATGGGAAAGAAGAAATGTGTCTTGACACTTGACAGTCTGGCAGATCGTCAGGGCTGGGTTGCAGCAGATCATGCAGGAAACCAAGGTGTTAAAATTGCTGCAATGATTTGTTGCACGCTCTTGGTGCTTGACACACAATATTCCTGCTAACATTATGATAATAATTATTATTATAATTTAACATGCATGAAATAAATGCATGAAAAATGATTAATTACATGAACATTTTCATTGACTATTGTGTGATACAGATGTGGTAAAATTGGGTTTTCCCTGTTTTTGTATGATGTAATTTTAAACTTTTACTCTGTACAGCATTTTGGTCAAATTCCCGTTTGTTTTTAAATGAGTTTCAGAAAGAAATTAGACGACTAAAATGTCACTAAGTTTATGTGATGGAAGCGCTGATCCATAAAAAAATAAAAAAATTGCACTTACGATGACTGTATTTTTTGTTTAGAACAGCACTTCATGTGTATTTTCCTAGTTATGGATGTGATGCTTTAGCTTGTGGAAAACCTATGCGCTTGTAAGTTGCTTTGGATTAAAAGCGTCTGCCAAATGACGAAAATGTAAATGTAAAAAAAAATGTGTATGAAATGAGCTCCGTACCTGCAGCCTGGCGGTCCACACGAAGCCAAGCACTCCTTCAGACACTGATCAGGAGGGAGAGTGTCTGCGTCTGCACTCCAGTGCCTTTATGACCGCCCGTGCCTTCAGATAACCCCGCCCCTGTCAGCCAGGACGTGAAAAAAGCGAGGTGGAAACGGGCCAGCCCAGGGTAAAGCCCGGAATAGCTGCGTTTCCTCGTTTGCACGCTGCCTTCTGTCACCTTGCAGAAATCTTTAACCACAGCCCAAAACCACAAGATGCAGACGCTGTTTCTCTCGCATCTGTGAGTCAATCGTGTTTGCTCTGCGCCAAACCTGTGACTTCAGCCCCAGACCGAGGCAGGGAAGAGCAGTGCTTCCGGACCTGGGCCTGTATCCATCCAGGTGAGGGTTACATTCCCAACTGGAGACTTCTGTCACCCTCTTACCTGGGTCCCTACCCCGGGCCAAATACCGTATGTACAGCGTTCACTCTTTTTACGAGCTGCAGGATTTGCACAGAAACGGAAACAAAGGGAGACTCACATTTTCACATTCTGTCATTACCTCAACCTGACTAAGGGTAAATTCCCAGTAAATGTCTGTCAGTGTGTCAGTCTCAAAGATAGCTCTTATTATCCATCCATCCATCCATCCATTATCTTAACCCGCTTATCCTGAACAGGGTCGCAAGGGGACTGGAGCCTATCCCAGCATACATTGGGTGAAAGGCAGGAATACACCCTGGACACTATACCCACTGCGCCATCCGTGCATTATTATTATGATTATTATGATTATAATTATTATTATTAGCCCCAGTCGGCAACTTTGAAGTACTTCACAGAGATGGAGGGTGAGAATCGTCTCAACCACTACCAATGTGCAGCACCCACCTAGGCCATGCATGGCAGCCATTTTGCTCCAGAATGCTCACCACACACCGGCTGAGGTGAAGAGGGAGATAATATTTGTAAAATGTGGCAATATGGCAAGAAACCGTTTTCATCCTACCAGGATTCTTGCCACCGTTTGAGTGTTCTTTGGTGACTGCATTTCTGCAGACAGACCCGTCAGGTCAAACTGAAAGCAGAAGAAGCAGTTTGTGCCTCAATACCTTTGTCCATTTTATTATGCAATGTCAGACTTTACAACGGCATAGGTTTGATTTTGACATTGGTATATGGGATGTGACCCCCAATGGAAGCTGAGGCGTTTTACATTTATGATAGACTTATGACCACCATTTCATGTCATCTAGAGCTTTAAATTATAGATAGTTATGGTGGCCAACACTCATTAACAGGCACACAGACAGAGGGGTGTAGCACATTAATGAACCCTTTACTCAAATTTACCAGCTGAATGGGACTTTGAAGAGCACATTGTTTTAAGGCAGGTACTGTTGCCTATTCAAACCAATGATCAGTAAACATGTATTCACATTAAAATAATAATAATAATAATAATAATAATAAGATTGTTTTTATTGTAAGACTAATAAGATGTTGAAAATTGGTGGGATTAATTATTGTGACTAATACACAATCGAACAACTAATTATTCAAAGTACAGTGGTGTCATGTTCCAGTTTATTTTCCTTCACTTGTCGCTAGGGTCTGCACACACACCCTTGCCGATCTCTCTCAAGATGCTACAAATAAAACAATTTGCAACAAATCAATATACTAAAAATAATTGTTGAATTCAACAAACATAGACTGTTACCCATACCATTAAGCCAGTTCCCACAATAAATAATAGTCTGGAGATGAGAAACCATTTTTTATTGTGCTGTCCACTTTGTACCTAGTTATGTAGAATACAATGCCCTTGTTATCTTCCGGAGGTTACATGAAGAGGGAGTTAGGCAATTACATTAATTTTAGGCGATTAGATTTGGAAGACTAAGAATATTGGGAAGAAAGCCCAAGCAAGCTCTTTCTTCCCAGCAGGAAGTTTGTTCTCGCCGCTGTTTGAGTGTTCTTTGGTGACTGCATTTCTGTAGACAGACCCGTCAGGTCAAATTGAAAGCAGAAGAAGCAGTTTGTGCCTCAATACTTTTGCCCATTTTATTATGCACTGTCAGACTTCACAGATGCCAATATCACACTAAATCCCCATGTGAAAAAACAGTATGCTCAATACTATCCCCTAGTTTATATACTATTGTTTATATAATTATATAGTCACAGCAAGGAGGTCCTGGGTTCAAATCCTGGTCGGCCGGGGCCTCTCTGTGTGGAGTTGCATGTTCTCCCCGTGTCTGCGTGGGTTTCCTCCGGGTACTCCGGTTTCCTCCCACAGTCCAAAGACATGCAGGTTAGGCTGTTTGGAGAGTCTAAATTGCCCGTAGGTATGAGTGTGTGAGTGAATGGTGTGTGTGCCCTGTGATGGACTGGCGACCTGTCCAGGGTGTATTCCTGCCTTTCGCCCAATGTATGCTGGGATAGGCTCCAGCCCCCCTGCGACCCTGTTCAGGATAAGCGGGTTAAGATAATGGATGGATAGTTTATGTAATTATACTTCAAGAATGCTGAAGTATATATATTTTTGTAATCTTTTTAAATTTTCTTACCATACAATGCTTTTCATGTCCCACCCCTAACGTCTGGCTAACTTCCACATGGCGACAGCTTGCTACCTGTGATTGTACTTTTTAAATAAGTCAGTATTTTAGCCTTAGACTTAAAATATTATGTCTATTACTTTTTTGTTAAATAAATGAGACAACAATATTGCCAATGGGGTGAGACCGTTTTGACTCACGATATCACGAGACTCACGATATAACGAGACTCACGATATCACGATTTACCAATGTGGTAAGAAATCTTCAATTGTCCGGCAAACAGTACCTGAAAACAAGCTAATATTTTCTTCTTGAGAGAGAACAAAAAATTAACAGTATTTTAGCCTTGAGAGGACCATGGGGATTAGAAGGGCTGGAAGCTCAGGTCTGAGACAGTGAGGGATCCAGTGAACCCTTCTGCGTCCCACTTAATCTTAGCCACTACAACACAGCTGCCCTTATTTTTGTAGATAAACAAGATCTGCACCCCTGCGAGTGGTATATAATTTATTCCTCCTGCGCTGGGCAGGAAGCATTCACATGACAGCTGGACATTAGTCCTTATGATACAAGTGCAACCAAACTACGCGCGTCATCGCGCGTGCCTGCGCTGTCGTTCTGTGGATCTTCATTTTAATTGTGTGGCGCAGGTGTCAATCAATGGTATCCTCCCGTCTTGCTCGTAGCAGCACGTTACGTAGCCTTCACTGAGTGTAAAGAAATCGCCACTACTGGGAGTCAACAAACAGTATGTAAAACAATCTTCCTCTTCTGAAATATGTGCATGAATCTGTATTTTGGGGAAGACTCTTATTTTGGCGTAATGGCGTATGCCTGCCAGGTAGCTAAACTTAAAAAGAGATGCTTGGGGAAGTGGAATTCTGCTTTACGATACAAATGATCACAAAGCGCGAAGTAGTTACAAATATAACGTTCGTTTTTTTCCTTTTTATCTGTTGCTTGCTTGTCATTTATCATTCTGAAGAGTCATTCTAAATGTAACCACAGTACAGTAGCAGGTGCTTCTCCTGGCGAGAGAGGTTTTGTGTGTGTGTGTGTGTGGTGAGAGAGAAATAAAATGACAAAAAAACCCCAAAAACAATTTATTGACATGCTTTGGAGTGTCATGTTATTACTTTAAAATGTTTCGGCCATATAATCCAATAGTTTCTATTGTAGAACTTGGGACTCCTGTAGCGAAATTGCTGCGTGAAGTTTTAATCTTTTTAAAGCTTGCTTTCAGTTGTTTCCCTGTACAGTCTCATGTTTTATAAGGTTGGATGACGTGTTTGTGTGACACCCAAAGTTTGTCATATGATGGATACTTTTGCAACCTGATGACTTCGTTTTCCGGGTTGTGTACTTTCGTGGACGCCAATGTACGTGTTCTACTTGATAGGGCAGCAGAAAGGCTAGGCTACACCTGTTTGTTTTGGTGTCTAATATAGCGCCGGTTTGCTGTGTTATCGCTGTCAGGTGTCTCCTCACTAAAGGTTCTTGGTTTCGAAAATAAAGAAAACGTTGATGATGTTTCATAAGATTCCAAAAGAGTGCGCTGTGTGTTGAAAATCGGTTTACTGCATACATTTTTACGGCTTTTTAAAAAAACTTTTACATTTTTTATATGTAAATGCAGTGTACTTCCTTTGAAATAGCAATACAACATTTGGTTACAAAAAAATAAATGATACAAAAACTGACCAGCTGAATATGGAACCGAGTAGACGTGTATTGCAATACTTAAAATAAACATGCACCTTGCAGCACATTACAGCGTTGTTTTACCTTCATTCTTATTGTTTACTTGTCCGTTGCTGTTTATTCTCAGGACTTTGTAAAGTCACTGGGTGGGGTTTAGTGTGGTTTGGCACATAATATGCTTCATTAAGCTCCATTGCTCATGCATATTCCTCTCACCTTTCTTTAGGTACCTTCAGTTTAACTATTTAAAGGTCCAATAGGTAATTTCGGACTCCTAACGGACAAGGGAGGAATCGCAGTAACAAACACCCTCAAACCCCAACACTGTTTATCCTTTCCACAGTCTATGAATATAATGTGTGTTATAAAGCGTTATTATACGGTTCAGTGTTCTTGCGCACTGTTTCGGAAAGCTGTGACAAACGCGAGAGAGCCAGCCGTCTTTTGGTAGTGTTCTAGTTAGAAAATGTTCACCGAGCAGGTGACTTTATGCAAGGTTGACTGTAGTTTGCTGCCCAAAACTATTTTCTTGTTGTTGTATTTTTGAAGTTTTCACTTTAGCTAACCACCTATATTATGAGCAAGCAACTTTGTTTGGCTATGTAACTAGCTGACTATATACAGTGGTGTGAAAAAGTGTTTGCCCCCTTCCTGATTTCTCATTTTTTTGCATGTTTGTCACAATTAAATGTTTCAGATCATCAAACAAATTTAAATATTAGTCAAAGACAACACAAGTAAACACAAAATGCAGTTTTTAAATGAAGGTTTTTATTATTAAGGGAGAAAAAAAATCCAAACCTGTGGCCCTGTGTGAAAAAGTGATTGCCCCCCCCTGTTAAAACATAACTTAACTGTGGTTTATCAAACGTGAGTTCAATTTCTCTAGCCACACCCAGGCCTGATTACTGCCACACCTGTTCTCAATCAAGAAATCACTTAAATAGGACCTGCCTGACAAAGCGCAGTAGACCAAATGATCCTCAAAAGCTAGACATCATGCTGAGATCTAAGCAAATTCAGGAACAAATGAGAAAGAAAGTAATTGAGATCTAACAGTCTGGAAAAGGTTATAAAGCCATTTCTAAAGCTTTGGGACTCCAGCGAACCACAGTGAGAGCCATTATCCACAAATGGCGAAAACATGGAACAGTGGTGAACCTTCCCAGGAGTGGCCGGCCGACCAAAATTACCCCAAGAGCGCAGTGACGACTCATACAAAAGGTCACAAAAGACCCCACAACAACATCCAAAGAACTGCAGGCCTCACTTGCCTCAGGTAAGGTCAGTGTTCATGACTCCACCATAAGAAAGAGACTGGGCAAAAATGGCCTGCATGGCAGAGTTCCAAGACGAAAACCACTGCTGAGCAAAAAGAACATTAAGGCTCGTCTCAATTTTGCCAGAAAACATCTTGATGTTCCCCAAGACTTTTGGGAAAATACTCTGTGGTCTGACGATACAAAAGTAGAACTTTTTGGAAGGTGTGTGTCCCATTACATCTGGCGTAAAAGTAACACCGCATTTCAGAAAAACAACATCATACCAACAGTAAAATATGGTGGTGGTAGTGTGAGGGTCTGGGGCTGTTTTGCTGCTTCAGGACCTGGACGACTTGCTGTGATAAATGGAACCATGAATTCTGCTGTCTACCAAAAAATCCTGAAGGAGAATGTCCGGCCATCTGTTCGTGACCTCAAGCTGAAACTAACTTCGGTTCTGCAGCAGGACAATGATCCAAAACACACCAGCTAGTCCACCTCTGAATGGCTGAAGAAAAACAAAATGAAGACTTTGGAGTGGCCTAGTCAAAGTCCTGACCTGAATCCTATTGAGATGCTGTGGCATGACCTTAAAAAGGCGGTTCATGCTCGAAAACCCTCCAATGTGGCTGAATTACAACAATTCTGCAAAGATGAGTGGGCCAAAATTCCTCCACAGTGCTGTAAGAGACTCATTGCAAGTTATTGCAAACGCTTGATTGCCGTTGTTGCTGCTAAGGGTGGCCCAACCAGTTATTAGGTTTAGGGGCAATCACTTTTTCACACAGGGCCATGTAGGTTTGGATTTTTTTTCTCCCTTAATAATAAAAACCTTCATTTAAAAACTGCATTTTTTTAAATGATTTTTTAAAAATGATTGTCTTTGACTAATATTTAAATTTGTTTGATCTGAAACATTAAAGTGTGACAAACATGCAAAAAAAAAAATTTTTTTTTTTTTTTTTTTTTTTTTAATATCAGGAAGGGGGCAACACTTTTTCACACCACTGATATCACACAAGATATGATAGTCTGCCAGAAACGATGAAACTGTAACTTACAGTTTGAAAAAGGTTTAGCTAAACACGCCTGATTGTGTAAGGCGGAAATGATTAACATCTGGCACTGTCATTGTTGCTGGTCAGCTTGCTGGCTTCCTCTGGTACTGTGGCAATATATGGCTGTAAAGTAATTTAACTCAGGAGCATGCACCATTAACCCCCACCGTCTCCGCACCCATACGGGCAGGAGCTTGTGGGGGAAGACTCAGGCATCTGTTTTCTTGAGAAGCTCTCTGGTCCCAGGGTTTACTCAGGCCTGCAGGGCATCTGGGAGGATGCAATCAGTCTCTCCCGTGCACGCCTTGCACGTCACTTCTACGTACAGGGTGTCTGTAGTCAGACTCCCGTATGTAGCTTTTATTACCAGGTATGACTTTTAAGACTCCGTAATTTGGTTTCCTTCTAATGTTTTTATATTGTATTTGGAACTAGTGTGTAATTACGTATGTAACCTGCCTGGTAAAATAAATTGTTAAAACTTGATCTGTGTGGTTTCGCTTACTGACACTCAATGTTATACAGGGAATGCGTGGTTTACCCCCTCAAACTGGTCTAGGGAGGATGAATATTTACGCTTAATGTATCACGGCGTATAGCACCCGTAGACCTATGATGGTAAATCCCTCGCCTCCGCGTGGTAGTTCATTCATGTCGAGCACAGCCGTAGCAATGTTGGTCTGCTTGGGACCCTAGGCTGTAAACAGATCTACCCGAGAGCAGCTATTCCTGCGACCTCTGATGACTGTAGATATCTAGTCAGTTCGTGAGACGTGCACATAACGCGTGATGTGACATGCGGCGGTACCAGCAGAGGACTGTTCGGAGAGTAAATCTCAGTACAGGATTCCTATAGCGATCAAGTCAAAATTATAAATGCGACATCCACTAAATGTGGATAACTAATCTAAATTATTATTCTAAAATGGAGTCAGATAAACAAAGGTGAATCTATTGGCCCTATTGTGGAGATTCTTGGTCAGCCCGGACCAGTAAAGAGCGGAAGGCAGAGTGGTACTACTGCCTTTGTATCGTGGTTTGTTTATTGGCTGATCTAGACTGTCTGCATAGGGGCCACTGATTTTTAACCCTATTAGTATTCTTTCAGCAACACCAGAAGGACGAGCACGCTGATACCTTCAGCCCTCGCTAAACTCCGTCGTTGGGTTAGCGTGGGGTTTTACAATTGTACGTGTTTCTCAAACTCCGGGCTTTGCAGTGATGAGGGGGAAACTCGCTTCAACCAATGTGCGGTACCACCGGGGTGATGCAACGGCAGCCATTTTCCACCAGAATGCACATCACACACCAGCTGAAGTAGAGAGCGAGAGAACAATTATATTGGCAATTAAATCAGGGGATGATTGGGTAGCAGATTCAAAGAGCCAGTTTGAGAATTTAGTGTGTCATGGGATATTTTAGCTATGATTTCGGTCTTCTCACGGTCAAGACAGGAAAAGCAGCTACGAACAACTTCAAACCACAACACTGTTTATCCCTCCCCCATCTCTGTGAATGCGCTGACATTGACATGCCATTGGCTGTGGCAATTAGAACCAATTTTCAACCAGTGAGCTTGAATTATTGTACAGTTATACAATGTTTTGGTACAGTGTCGGGCCGTCAACTGCATATTTTGAAACCCAAATTTAAAGACTATGAACACAGGCAGAGGGTGAGTCAACATGTCAGTGAGCCTTTTTCAATGATAGGAAGGGATTTACAATGGTCTTGTAACAATGTTAACACAAAAATCTCACCTATTGTGCCTTTAATGACTGCAGTGTGTCAGGACCTCAGTTTAACATCTCTGTAAGAGACGACATCTCTGACGGCACAGTGTCCCCATCACTGAACTGGGCGTTGGGGTTTTTTATTTCACCAGACGGAAGATCGCCCCCCTACTGGCCCACCAACACCACCACAGCCGTGGAGTTCTAGAACACTGACATGGAACGTTTGGGGGAAAAAATCATTCCATAAGAACGTACTCGTTCAGTGCGTTACAAGTGACTGTAGACTGTAGAACGTAGTCAGAGTGTTGGGTGGAGATGAGTGTCTGTGGTGGGTGGTATGCCCTGCAGTAGTGTCTTGTGGTTGGCTGAAAAGCGGACCTTGGAGGTCAGAAGACATGTGCATGCTATGTGAAGTGAGGTTTCTCGGGGGAACTGGATTGTGGCAAATTTTTGAGCACGATTTTTTTATTGCTTGCAAGTGTTTTTGTATATTTGTGTAAAGTGTGCTTTTCTGTGTGCATGCATGTGCCCTGAGTGTATACATGTATGTATGTATGTATGTATGTGTGTGTGTGTGCATGCATAGGTGCATATGTGATTGTGTTTCTGTTCTCATGAGAATGTGTATGATATTTACGTGTCCGTGCAAATGTCTGTTGTGTGTGTGCATGTGATGTGTGTGTGAGTGAGTGTGTCATGTGTATGCATGCGTTTGTGTGTGTGTGTGTGTGTGTGTGTATGTGTATGTGCAGGTGTATGTGCATGTGAGTGAGTGTATATGTATGTGGGACAGCCTGTAGCCTAGTGGTTAAGGTACATGACTGGGACCCGAAATGTTCGTTTCAAGCCCCAGTGTAGCCAGAATAAGATCTGCACAGCTTTTGGGCCCTTGAGCAAGGCCCTAAACCCTGCATTGCTCGCCTGCTTTGTTTACTCAACTGTATGTGGCTGTGAATAAAAATGTGACCTGAGTAACTAATGTACTGTGTGTGGGGATGTCTGGTCTCACATGCCCTTTATTATGTTTCCCTGGGCAGCCTGCTGACCTCTGACCCCGAGCAGGACCATGGCCAGGTCAGTCGGGGAGAGCCAGCTGCAGAGAATCATCAGAGACCTGCACGGTACTGTGTGTGAGTGTGTGAGTGTGTGAGTGTGTGTGTGTGTGAGTGTGTGAGTGTGTGTGAGTGTGAGTGTGAGTGTGTGTGTGAGTGTGTGAGTGTGTGTGAGTGTGTGAGTGTGTGAGTGTGTGAGTGTGTGAGTGTGTGTGTGTGTGTGTGTGTGAGTGAGTGTGTGAGTGTGTGAGTGTGTGAGTGTGTGAGTGTGTGTGAGTGTGTGAGTGTGTGTGTGTGTGTGTGTGAGTGAGTGTGTGAGTGTGTGAGTGTGTGAGTGTGTGAGTGTGTGAGTGTGTGCACGGTACTGTGTGTGAGTGTGTGAGTGTGTGCACGGTACTGTGTGTGAGTGTGTGAGTGTGTGAGTGTGTGAGTGTGTGTGAGTGTGTGAGTGTGTGCACGGTACTGTGTGTGTGTATGTGTGTGTGTCTGTATGTCTGTCTGTAATTAAAGCACTTAACAGTCAAACAGTTCACAATAATACATAGAATGTGATTAATACACTGCAATAATGAACACAAATACATCATGTGTAAATGTGTCTGTGGACTCAGTGACAGAGCTGTGTGTAAATGTGTCTGTAGACTCAGTGACAGAGCTGTGTGTAAATGTGTCTGTAGACTCAGTGACGGAGCTGTGTGTAAATGTGTCTGTAGACTCAGTGACGGAGCTGTGTGTAAATGTGTCTGTAGACTCAGTGATGAAGCTGTGCTGTGTGTAAATGTGTCTGTAGACTCAGTGATGGAGCTGTGCTGTGTGTGAATGTGTCTGTAGACTCAGTGATGGAGCTGTGCTGTGTGTGAATGTGTCTGTAGACTCAGTGATGGAGCTGTGCTGTGTGTGAATGTGTCTGTAGACTCAGTGATGGAGCTGTGCTGTGTGTGAATGTGTCTGTAGACTCAGTGACAGAGCTGTGTGTAAATGTGTCTGTAGACTCAGTGATGGAGCTGTGCTGTGTGTGAATGTGTCTGTAGACTCAGTGATGGAGCTGTGTGTGAATGTGTCTGTAGACTCAGTGACAGAGCTGTGTGTGAATGTGTCTGTAGACTCAGTGATGGAGCTGTGTGTGAATGTGTCTGTAGACTCAGTGATGGAGCTGTGCTGTGTGTGAATGTGTCTGTAGACTCAGTGATGGAGCTGTGCTGTGTGTGAATATGTCTGTAGACTCAGTGATGGAGCTGTGCTGTGTGTGAATGTGTCTGTAGACTCAGTGATGGAGCTGTGCTGTGTGTGAATGTGTCTGTAGACTCAGTGATGGAGCTGTGCTGTGTGTGAATGTGTCTGTAGACTCAGTGATGGAGCTGTGCTGTGTGTGAATGTGTCTGTAGACTCAGTGATGGAGCTGTGCTGTGTGTGAATGTGTCTGTAGACTCAGTGACAGAGCTGTGTGTGAATGTGTCTGTAGACTCAGTGATGAAGCTGTGCTGTGTGTAAATGTGTCTGTAGACTCAGTGATGGAGCTGTGTGTAAATGTGTCTGTAGACTCAGTGACAGAGCTGTGTGTGAATGTGTCTGTAGACTCAGTGATGGAGCTGTGCTGTGTGTGAATGTGTCTGTAGACTCAGTGATGGAGCTGTGCTGTGTGTGAATGTGTCTGTAGACTCAGTGATGGAGCTGTGTGTGAATGTGTCTGTAGACTCAGTGATGGAGCTGTGCTGTGTGTGAATGTGTCTGTAGACTCAGTGATGGAGCTGTGCTGTGTGTGAATGTGTCTGTAGACTCAGTGATGGAGCTGTGCTGTGTGTGAATGTGTCTGTAGACTCAGTGATGGAGCTGTGTGTGAATGTGTCTGTAGACTCAGTGATGGAGCTGTGCTGTGTGTGAATGTGTCTGTAGACTCAGTGATGGAGCTGTGCACGGAGCACAGGGAGAATGGGGAGCCTGTGACCGACGACAGCACCAGCCTGCACAAGTTCTGCTACAAACTGGAGTACCTGCTGCAGGTAGATACACACTGTACCCTACCTGCTGCAGGTAGATACACACTGTACCCTACCTGCTGCAGGTAGATACACACTGTACCCTACCTGCTGCAGGTAGATACACACTGTACCCTACCTGCTGCAGGTAGATACACACTGTACCCTACCTGCTGCAGGTAGATACACACCTGTACAGTACTGTACCCTCATTATTGATTGTTTGTACCATTGTCCAAATACTTAGGGACTGCACTGTATACAACCCAATGCGATAGATAGATAGGTTTTCTTAGACAATGTTAGATTGATTCAATAAATACATGCATGACTAAATGAACAGCATTGTTTGCTGTTGACATACCCCCTCCCGGGTGTTCGCGTGCCGGTCCCGTGGAGCACGTTCTCGCACCCTTCCTGCGGCTGCCCACAGGTTGATCGAAACACCGCACGGACCAGGAAGTGGCTGGGGAGCAGCAGGAAGTCAGCTCATCTTACGTGACTTTGGGCTGGATTTTGCTTGCTTGAAAAAAGAAATTGTTGCTTGCGGATTGCTTATTTGGAAATGTTACAAGCAACCTTTAAAAAAAAAAAAAAAAAAAAATCATATTCATGTACATAGTCCACATTTGCTGTACCCTTGTCTGGCCTTGTTTTGGCCTTGTTTTGGCCTTGTTTGGTCTTGTTCTGATTGGTTTGGCCCATGAGGCTACATGGATGGTGAGGTTGCATCACAAGAGCACTGACTGACACGCACTCGTCATCCAGCTGTGGTGAGTGCTGCGGCCGAAGCAGACCCGTGATCTGGGGCAAAGTGTCCACGTCGTCCTTCTGGTCTGACATTGCGAACTAAATTACATTACATTACATTACATTAATGGCATTTGGCAGACGCTCTTATCCAGAGCAACATACAGTTATCTATAGTCTATAGTCCCATGTTGTGTGTGTGTGTGTGTGTGTGTGTGTGTGCCAGTCTATAGTCCACAGACTTGTGGCTACAATGCTTGACTGGGACCTGGAACGGTGGTGGTTCAAGCCCCAGAGCAGCCACAATAAGATCTGCACAGATGTAAAAATAATATTTATCCATTTATTTCAAACTGCAATGCTCCAGGTATCAGCCCCAGCTTAGTCTAATCAACTGTAAGTAGCTTTGGATAAAAGTATCAGCAAAATAAGTCATTTAAAAAGGGACAGAGCAAAGTAAAGTATGTTTGCACTTGCCTAGACCACCACCCACCCATCTCCTTTCTAGATTTGACTAACTTTTGCACGGCAGTTGGCCTCAATGGACCTTTCGATTTCTGGTCATGAAACACAACAGCAACCTCTCCAAATGTACTGCTGTAGTCACTCACGAACATCAACAGAGCACAGAAATGCACATTTTAATCCAGAACTACGTACTTCTTCTATTGGGCTGACCATGTACGCAGGCAGAAGATGCATGTACTGAAGCACAACAGCATCCTGGGGTGCTGGGATGGCTTTCACCAGCGTTTCTGCCAGCTGTTTGCTGAGTTTGGCTAGCGTATCGAAACATCCAAGTGTACGTGTTGGCCAGCAGTGACCTTTAGTGTGCGAAATTGAAAGCAAGAAAATATAGGAACTCCTTTATTTAAAGGGGTTCCGGTGGCCTGCAGTGTAGTGGTTTAGGTACATGACTGGGACCCGCAAGGTCGGTGGTTCTAATCCCGGTGTAGCCACAATAAGATCCGCACAGCCGTTAAGGGCCTTGCTCAACGCTGGTGAAAGCCATCCCAGCACCCCAGGATGCTGTTGTGCTTCAGTGACATCTTCTGCCTGCGTACATGGTCAGCCCAATAGAAGAAGTACGTAGTTCTGGATTAAAATGTGCATTTCTGTGCTCTGTTGATGTTCGTGAGTGACTACAGCAGTACATTTGGAGAGGTTGCTGTTGTGTTTCATGACCAGAAATCGAAAGGTCCATTGAGGCCAACTGCCGTGCAAAAGTTAGTCAAATCTAGAAAGGAGATGGGTGGGTGGTGGTCTAGGCAAGTGCAAACATACTTTACTTTGCTCTGTCCCTTTTTAAATGACTTATTTTCCCTGATACTTTTATCCAAAGCTACTTACAGTTGATTAGACTAAGCTGGGGCTGATACCTGGAGCATTGCAGTTTGAAATAAATGGATAAATATTATTTTTACATCTGTGCAGATCTTATTGTGGCTGCTCTGGGGCTTGAACCACCACCGTTCCAGGTCCCAGTCAAGCATTGTAGCCACAAGTCTGTGGACTATAGACTGGCACACACACACACACACACACACACACACAACATGGGACTATAGACTATAGACTATAGACTATAGATGGGCCTTTAACATGGCTCCTCCATCTCACCCCCAGTTTGACCAGAAGGAGAAGACCACGTTGTTGGGCTTCCGGAAAGACTACTGGGAGTATTTCTGTGACTGCCTTGCCAGGACCAAGGGAGCCAACGATGGGATCCGCTTCGTCAAGTCCATCCCAGAGGTACCCCACACACAGTGTACCAGAGGTACCACACACACTGTCCCAGAGGTACCCCACACACAGTGTACCAGAGGTACCACACACACTGTCCCAGAGGTACCCCACACACAGTGTACCAGAGGTACCCCACACACACTGTCCCTGAGGTACCACACACACACTGTCCCTGAGGTACCACACACACACTGTCCCTGAGGTACCACACACTGTCCCAGAGGTACCACACACACGGTGTCCCTGAGGTACCACACACTGTCCCAGAGGTACCCCACACACATTGTCCCAGAGGTACCCCACACACAGTGTACCAGAGGTACCCCACACACTGTCCCAGAGGTACCACACACAGTGTACCAGAGGTACCCCACACACACTGTCCCAGAGGTACCACACACAGTGTACCAGAGGTACCCCACACACACTGTCCCAGAGGTACCACACACGCTATCCCAGAGGTACCACACACGCTATCCCAGAGGTGCCGCACACATTGTACCAGAGGTACCACACACATTGTCCCAGAGGTACCACACACATTGTCCCAGAGGTACCACACACACATTGTACCAGAGGTACCACACACACTGTGTCCGAGAGGTACCCCACACACACTGTCCCAGAGGTACCCCACACACACTGTCCCAGAGGTACCCCACACACACTGTCCCAGAGGTACCCCACACACAGTGTACCAGAGGTACCCCACACACAGTGTACCAGAGGTACCCCACACACTGTCCCAGAGGTACCACACACAGTGTACCAGAGGTACCCCACACACACTGTCCCAGAGGTACCACACACAGTGTACCAGAGGTACCCCACACACACTGTCCCAGAGGTACCACACACGCTATCCCAGAGGTACCACACACGCTATCCCAGAGGTGCCGCACACATTGTACCAGAGGTACCACACACATTGTCCCAGAGGTACCACACACACATTGTCCCAGAGGTACCACACACACTGTGTCCGAGAGGTACCACACACACTGTCCCAGAGGTACCCCACACACTGTCCCAGATGTACCACACACGCGAACAC
>NC_083768.1:2242463-2249963 GCF_963514075.1 Conger conger | reverse complement strand
TGTCGAAGTGTCCCTGAGCAAGACACCTAACCCCCAAATGCTCCTGACAAGCTGGTCGGCGCCTTGCATGATGTGTGAGTGTGTGTATGAATGGGTGAATGAGAAGCATCAATTGTACAGTGCTTTGGATAAAGGCGCTATATAAATGCCAACCATGATACTCAGACAACGCTCAGACAGCACTCACACAACACTCACATAACGCTCACACAACGCTCTCATAACACTCACACAACAATCAGGCAACACTCACACAACACTTACAGAATGCTCGCAAAACGCCCACACAACACTCACTTGTCAACTGTGGAAGTAACTACTGAGAAGTTAACGCACAGCTTTGTTAATGTATTTGTATAGAATTTATTCTTGCTAACAACAACATTAGTTAATGCCCATTAATTTAATACCTTATTGTAAAGTATGTACACAATTTCTATGCAAAAAATAGTCTAAACCAGGGGTGTCGATCTCCAGTCCTGGAGGGCCGCAGTTTCTGCTGGTTTTTGGTGCCGTTTCAGCAGGAGAGATACATTTCTAAGTCGTTCATGGGCTAAAGAGTCCACGCGCCTTGTTCTCAAGGCCTTAATTGGCTGCTGATCGAAGGGAAACCACAAATACCAACAGACACTGTGGCCCTCCAGGACTGACGCCCCTGGTAAGGGGGGGACACGGAAGCCATTTTGAACAGACAGGTTTTTAGCGGGGCGTCAGTTATGCAAATTAGGGCGTGCGGGTTTTGAGTGACATGGCTTTGCCCCTCCCCCAGGCGCTGAGTGGTGAGCTTTCTGCAGTGAGGGCGGAGCTTGAGAGGATGTCGCTCCTGAAGGCCACACAGTCTGAGACACAGGTGAGGGGGACCGGACTGTCCAACCGAGGACAAGCAGCAATCTGTCTCTCAGCCTCCTGTCGGGGTGAACTGCATCTACAGAACTCGGTCAAATCGAGGAATGCTTGTGAAACCTCGGCAAAACTGTCTGGAGAATCTGGATCGGGGATGGGCGGGGCGGACCGTGTCTGTTTCTGGATTTCAGACTACAGCTTCCGCTCGTAATTACGTCATCAGTCCAGTCGTTTACGCAACCTGTCATTTTTAGCCACATTCAGTGATACTAGCAGCTGATTCATCTTGCTGTAGCATTTTATTGTGGTTTAATTTGCAAGTGAATCGGTCGCGGTGCAAATGGCTAATTAGCAGATAGAGGCAGGGTGACTGGTGTAGATGCTGCTCTGGGTGTGTGGATACTTTAATTTCATTTATTGCATGAACTGCCCCTTTGAATTAGTTAAACAGACAGTTATAAACAAACCAAACATTATGGTGCCCTGAAATTGTGGAGTAGAGGCAAAAAAAAGAAAAAGAAAAAAGAGGTCTTTGTCCCAAACCTTATGGAGCTGACTGTATATGTGCATTATTCATAATGCTTATTTTTCCACAGTGCATAAAGGCTCAGGCCACCCCTGGTCCTAACTGTTGCGTGCTTTCTTGACTGTAAAACGGTAAACCAATAGGGCTGAATGGCCAGTTCTCCGGGTGATATTTTCTTAAACCAAGGGAGATTTTACCAATTACAAGGTTGGTAGGTTGTGTTTTTCCGTGGTAAAGTTAGTGGTAACCAGATGCAGAAGTGAAGTGTATCCTATGTGTAATTGTGTTTTTTTTCTTGTGTGTTTAAATCCTGTAGGCAGCGGATAGCCGTCACTCACAGTTGCTGGGAGAGAACAACAATCGTGTTGCTCAGTGTGAGAAGGAACTACAGATCCTCCGGGATAATCTAACCAGGTGAGATGTCCTCTAAGACACAATTCCCCCCAGATCCAGAGAGATCCTCAGAGATAATCTAATCAGGTGAGATGTCCTCTTAAACACAATTCCCCCCAGATCAAGAGAGATCCTAAGAGATAATCTAACTAGGTGAGAGTTCCTCTTAGACACAACAATTCCCCCCAGATTCCCTGAGATGGTTTAACTATGTCAAAGGAGCCCTTCTATTTCCTGAGAGATAATTTGATCAGATATCGGCCGGCGCAGGAGCTGGGGGACTGCAGGAGTGTGTGTGACGCGTTCTCTCCCTGTCTCCCTCTCTCAGGTCGGAGCAGGAGCTGGGGGAATGCAGGAGCGTGTGTGAGGGTCTGAGGGAGTCTCTGCGCAGGGCGCGCGAGGAGAGCCAGAGCAGCGATCTCAAGATGTCCACCGAGATCGACGACCTGAACAGAACCAAGAGGAACCTGGAGGAGAGACTGATTCAGCTCATCAAGTGGGCCTCCTGTGTGTGTGTGAGAGTGTGTGAGAGAGATAGTGTGTGTGAGAGAGAGAGATAGTGTGTGTGTGTGAGTGTGTGTGTGTGTGTGTGTGTGAGAGTGTGAGTGTGAGTGTGTGTGTGTGAGTGTGTGTGTGAGAGTGTGAGTGTGTGTGTGTGTGTGTGTGTGCGTGTGTGTGTGTGTGAGAGTGTGTGAGATAGATAGTGTGTGTGTGTGTGTGTGAGAGAGAGAGAGAGATAGTGGGTGTGTGTGAGTGTGAGTGTGTGTGTGAGAGTGTGAGCGTGCGTGCGTGTGTATGTGAGTATGTGTTGGGGTATGTGTGTGTGTATGTGTGTATTTGTCTGTCCGCCTGTGTGTGCCTGTCTACGTCCGTGTATTCTTGTGTGTGTATGTGTGTAATATTTTGTGTGTGAGTGTATCTGCATGTGTGTGTGTGTGTATGTGTGTAATATTTTGTGTGTGAGTGTATCTGCCTGTGTGTGTGTGTGTATGTGTGTAATATTTTGTGTGTGAGTGTATCTGCATGTGTGTGTGTGTGTATGTGTGTAATATTTTGTGTGTGAGTGTATCTGCCTGTGTGTGTGTGTGTATGTGTGTAATATTTTGTGTGTGAGTGTATCTGCCTGTGTGTGTGTGTGTATGTGTGTAATATTTTGTGTGTGAGTGTATCTGCCTGTGTGTGTGTGTGTATGTGTGTAATATTTTGTGTGTGAGTGTATCTGCCTGTGTGTGTGTGTGTATGTGTGTAATATTTTGTGTGTGAGTGTATCTGCCTGTGCGCGTGGTTCTGACAGCTCTCTGGCTCCCCCTGCAGGGAGAAGGATGCGCTGTGGCAGAAGTCGGATGCTCTGGAGTTTGAGCAGAAGCGTAGAGATGAGCAGGTGTCAGAACGGGAGGCGGTGTTCTGCTCCTCCTGCCACGGCCAGTTCAGCTGGTTCAACCGCCGGCACCCGTGCGGGTCAGTCCACACCGTAACCTTAACAACTGTACTGTAACCGGTCAGTCCACACCATAACCTTAACGACCGTACTGTAACGGATCAGTCCACACCGTAACCTTAACGACCGTACTGTAACGGGTCAATCCACACCGTAACCTTAACAACCAAGCCATAATGGTTTTGTCCATACTGAAACCATAGCAACCAAACCAAAATGGCTTAGTCCATACTGAAACCATAGCAATCAAACCATAACAACTGTACCATTATGGATTAGTCCATATAGTAACCATAAGACCTGTCCTGTAATGGTTTAATCCATACTCTAGCCATAGCAACCATACTGTAACCTTTTAGTCCATACTGTAACCATAACAACCATACCGTAACTGCTTAACCAAACAGTAGCGAACCTGTCGAATATTGACTGACTGGCAAAACCCCTCATGAGGAACATGGGTATGTGCCTACTGGATCGGTGCCATTTTGAATTTGGCGGCCATTTTGAATTGGTAGCCATTTTGTATTATGTTTACTCATCTGTTACTTTTTTTATTTTTTATTCCTTAGTTGCTTGGCTGATTCTTATTAAACATTCTTAGCACATTGTTGAAGGTTGCACCCAATAACCCAATTCCAAATTTGGTGCTAAATGGTTTACTTTTATGCCTTTATCCAAAGCACTGTACAATTGATGCTTCTCATTCACCCATTCATACAAACACTCACACGGCGAGTCACCAACCAGCTCGTCAGGAGCATTTAGGGGTTAGGTGTCTTGCTGAGGAACACTTTGACACACCCAGGGCAGGGGATCGAACCAGCAGCCGATTGCCAGATGACTGCTCTTACCTCCTGAGCCAATGTTGACCTGTAATTGAAATTGAAATCAAATGTTGAGGAAATGTGCTATACAAATTCATTAAATGAATGAATTCTTCTGTTTGTCAGATTTTATTGTTAAAATGTGTGATCATTAAATGCCACGTTGCATGCCCACAAAGGTTTACAGAAGACCAGACGACTGTGTTCTGGAAATAGAAGCTTAAATTCAAATTGGCTGATTGATGATCAGTATGCACTTGCAGTGTGTAGTATAGACTATTGGCTCAGATCTACAGTATGCGGCACGTCTCTTTTGTGTTTTTGCCTTATGTTTGATAAAGTGTGATCTAAAAAAATCTGGTAAATAATCTGCTAAATGACACCTTTTGTTTCATAACAGCAATATTCTGTCACTATTAGTTTCAAGTTTAGCTCTATTTACTGTTCTGGCCACTTCTTTGTGAGCCTGTGGCCTGACTGAACCCAAAGACGGAGCTCACACCCGGGGATATATCTCTCTCTTTAAACGGAGAGTGGGGACTGTTTAAGTAGCCAAAGTCGGAGGTTCAAATCCCATCTGAAAATTAGCAGCCATTTCAGACGCAAGAAACCAAGTGAGGGCAATTAACTGTGTAATCAGCCATTTTAAATGAACAATTAAGTGCTGAGGTAAAAAAAAACCCAAGCAGCCGATGGTGTAGCGCTTGGCTCTGGGCTGCCGTGTGGGTATTTGGCGCCCTCGCGTGGCCATGTTGAGAACTGCGGCCTCTCCCCCCCAGGCTGTGCGGACGGGCGTTCTGCTCCTCCTGCTGTAACAGCACGGTGACGCAGCCAGGGGGTAGGCAGGAGCGATGCTGCAGGGACTGCCACACCCAGCGCAGGTCCGGGGTAGAGCGCCCCCTGCTGCCCCAAACACCCCACACGCCTGCAGGTGAGAGTACACTACACACACACACACACACACACACACACACACACACACACGCCTGCAGGTGAGAGTACACTACACACACACACACACACACACACACACACACACACACGCCTGCAGGTGAGAGTACACTACACACACACACACACACACACACACACACGCCTGCAGGTGAGAGTACACTACACACACACACACACACACACACACACACACACACGCCTGCAGGTGAGAGTACACTACACACACACACACACACACACACGCCTGCAGGTGAGAGTACACGGCACACACCTCAACCCCACACACACACACCTGACAGACTCATATTCACACACCTCTACCCCACACACACACACCTGACAGACTCATATTCACACACCTCTACCCCACACACACACACCCGACAGACTCATATTCACACACCTCAACCCCACACACACACACACACACCTGACAGACTCATATTCACACACCTCTACCCCACACACACACACCTGACAGACTCATATTCACACACCTCTACCCCACACACACACCTGACAGACTCATATTCACACACCTCTACCCCACACACACACCTGACAGACTCATATTCACACACCTCTACCCCACACACACACACACCTGACAGACTCATATTCACACACCTCTACCCCACACACACACACCTGACAGACTCATATTCACACACCTCAACGCCACACACACACACCTGACAGACTCATATTCACACACCTCTACCTTAAATGCACACCTGTACCACATGAACATTCACCTCTGCCTCATACACACACCTCTACCTCAACAGACCCAGAGAAAAAATGTCATTGTTTTGGATTCAAATACTTTTCTGTGCTTAATTGATGTTGCCTGTTGCAATTGAGCCAGCCAGAATAACCAGAATGGAGGGTTTACACTTTTTGAGAGCATTTCATCGGTTCAATACACCAGTTAAGCTCACTAAATCATAGAAATGTATTTGAATCCAAAACAATTACTTATGTGACCCAGGCACTAAAACACAGTAAAACACAGCAGTGGTCCCACAGTGAAACACACACAGTCCGGCACGGAGAACAGATTTGATAAGCCCCTGTTTCCACGCCACAGGGGATGATGACGTGGTGTTTGACATCATCACGGAGGATGAGGTGAACAAGGTGAACGACAGTGACCTGCCAGGGCCGGAGCGCAGGGAGGGACCGCAGGGAGCCCTGCAGAGGTGAGTCCCCACGAGGCCTGTACACTGTCCCCACGAGGCCTGTACACTGTCCCCACGAGGCCTGCACACTGTCCCCACGAGGCCTGTACACTGTCCCTGTCCCCACGAGGCCTGCACACTGTCCCCACGAGGCCTGTACACTGTCACTGTCCCCACGAGGCCTGCACACTGTCCCCACGAGGCCTGTACACTGTCCCCACGAGGCCTGCACACTGTCCCCACGAGGCCTGTACACTGTCCCTGTCCCCACGAGGCCTGCACACTGTCCCCACGAGGCCTGTACACTGTCACTGTCCCCACGAGGCCTGCACACTGTCCCCACGAGGCCTGTACACTGTCCCTGTCCCCACGAGGCCTGTACACTGTCCCTGTCCCCACGAGGCCTGTACACTGTCCCCATGAGGCCTGCACACTGTCCCCACGAGGCCTGTACACTGTCACTGTCCCCACGAGGCCTGTACACTGTCACTGTCCCCACGAGGCCTGCACACTGTCCCTGTCCCCACGAGGCCTGTACACTGTCACTGTCCCCACGAGGCCTGTACACTGTCCCCACGAGGCCTGCACACTGTCCCCACGAGGCCTGTACACTGTCCCCACGAGGCCTGTACACTGTCACTGTCCCCACGAGGCCTGCACACTGTCCCCACGAGGCCTGTACACTGTCCCTGTCCCCACGAGGCCTGCACACTGTCCCCACGAGGCCTGTACACTGTCCCTGTCCCCACGAGGCCTGCACACTGTCCCCACGAGGCCTGCACACTGTCCCCACGAGGCCTGTACACTGTCCCCACGAGGCCTGCACACTGTCCCCACGAGGCCTGCACACTGTCCCTGTCCCCACGAGGCCTGCACACTGTCCCTGTCCCCACGAGGCCTGTACACTGCACACTGTCCCCACGAGGCCTGCACACTGTCCCCACGAGGCCTGTACACTGTCCCTGTCCCCACGAGGCCTGTACACTGCACACTGTCCCCACGAGGCCTGCACACTGTCCCCACGAGGCCTGCACACTGTCACTGTCCCCACGAGGCCTGCACACTGTCACTGTCCCCACGAGGCCTGCACACTGTCCCTGTCCCCACGAGGCCTGTACACTGCACACTGTCCCCACGAGGCCTGCACACTGTCCCCACGAGGCCTGTACACTGTCCCTGTCCCCACGAGGCCTGCACACTGTCACTGTCCCCACGAGGCCTGCACACTGTCCCCACGAGGCCTGCACACTGTCCCTGTCCCCACGAGGCCTGTACACTGCACACTGTCCCCACGAGGCCTGCACACTGTCCCCACGAGGCCTGTACACTGCACACTGT
>NC_083768.1:2214963-2239963 GCF_963514075.1 Conger conger | reverse complement strand
GTGCTATGCTATGCTATTTTATGTCATTATATGTTATGCTATGTCATGCTATGCTATGCTCTCATGCTATGCTATGTTATGCTGTACTATCCTATGCTACATTATGTCATGCTATGCTATGCTACGCTATGCTACTCTACGCTACATTATGTCATGTCATGCTATGCTGTGCTACGCTACGCTACTCTACGTTATGTTATGTCATGCTATGTGTGTCCCGCAGGTTGAGCGTGCCCCTCTCTCTAGCGGAGGTTGCGGAGTCCGGAGACGGCTCTCCGTCCCGCGAGCTCTTCATAAAGTCCAGCGGCTACAGCCTGGTCTGTGTGGAGGTGGGGGAGGCCGGCACCACCCTCCGCTGGGCCTTCTCCTCCGAGCCCAAGAGCATCTCCTTCGGCCTGGTCTACAGAGAGGGGCCCCACTGCCCCCTGCAGGAGGCCAAGGTACCCACAGCCCCTCTCGTTACCTCTGTCTCTCAACGCTGCCAAACCGCTATGTCCAAATGTGTGGAACCTTCTCTCAATGCTTAAAGACGAGCTGAAGTTAGAGCAGCACTACGTGAATATGTGAAGGCTGGGGCGTTGATGTGATTGATGTTCGGTGAGGAGGGGGAAGCAGAGCCATAGCCTGTGGCTCTGGGGGGAAGAGCATGCGTCGCTACGGGAACGGATGTTGATTGGCGGGGCACGGGACACTGAGGGACATTTGCTCGACATGCACGGCAACTGGTACCCGATGACGTAAAAACTCAAATCGATTCAAATCGTTTTCCAGGTGTCCTCGGTGTGAAAAGAAACAGGTATTGCAAATGTCTCACTTTTCTGGAGTATATACGTTAATCCACGGTCGTTTGGCTGTTGAGTATTGACTAAATTGATGAAGAAGTGAATTTTGATTTTAGCTCGTCTTTAAGCTCTCCCTCATTGGTTCAGCTCCTCTGTGCGCATGCAGGTTATCCTCTTTACTGCATCCTCATTGGTTCGCCGGGTGCACCTCTCTGCTCTCATTGGCTGTTTAGGTTCTGCTCCCTCTGACCCGCTGTAACTCGCACAAAGAGGAGGTCCACGGCCAGCTCCTGCTGAAGAACCCGGGAACCTACCTGCTTATCTTCGACAACTCCTTCTCCAGGTGAGCCGGCTGGGCTGTCCCTGTACGCCTGGTCCAGTACGCCACTGTTTGGGATTCAGATTCTCCCCTGTGCTGGTCTGATCTCCCCTGTGCTTGTCAGATCTCCCCTGTGCTTGTCAGATCTTCCCTGTGCTTGTCTGATCTTCCCTGTGCTTGTCAGATTCTCCCCTGTGCTGGTCTGATCTTCCCTGTGTTGGTCTGATCTTCCCTGTGCTGGTCTGATCTTCCCTGTGCTGGTCTGATCTCCCCTGTGCTGGTCTGATCTTTCACAGGTTCCAAAACCATCAGGCAAGCTCAGTCATTTCTCCCATGTCATTTCTGCATGTCTTTCTCTCCTCAGGTTTGTCTCTAAGAATGTTCTGTACCGCCTGGCTGTGGACAAGGCCCTGGTGCATGATGGGAGGGATTCTTCCTGAGCGGTGGGCGGAGTCTTCACCTGTTTCTGACCTCCCCCTGGTGTGCCAAACCGCAAACCGGTTTTTTTTTTAGCACAGACACATGCACGCTCATGGGCCACGTGCACGCTCCTGTATCTCGCGCACAGGGCACTTTGTCTCGGCCTGTTTTGTATGTTTTTTTTTGTTTTTTTTTACACTGATAATGTCACCAACCCAGCAGCCAGTCAGTGCCAGGGTTACTCAAAGGCTGAGATTTTGACAAAAATACTGTTTCCATTTCCTGTAGCTACATACCTTTCAGGTAGAATCAGTGTAACAGTCTTATGAACACTTTTCTAGCACATTGTCGGTCATAAGGTTTACCTCCTGAGCTCCACTACATCATGGCTGCGTCCACAATCACGTACTGGCTTACTATTTAGTGTGCCTAAATAATATTAATAAGTCTAAAACCATAGTTGCTTAAAATAGGATGTCATGCTACATTCTGTGAAATGTCATAGAATGCAAGCAGTGGACACCGCACTGGCACGAGTATCCCATAATGCATTGTGATTAATCACGACCCAAGCAGTTTTCAAACCAGATGATACCTTGCACTTTGCTTAGCAAAAAGTAGTTAAAGTAGTTAAGATTTTTAAAATATTTTTTTATGTTTTTCTTATACGAGGTCAAATCAAGTACCTGCTGTCATCAGTGTGCACTGTGCTTAAAGCGGCATGCGTCACTGAGTCCACTAGTTCTTCAAAGACTCGTCCTTCTTCCTTTATACTCGTGTACTGAAGTCGCTTTGTGCATGCTGAATGATAGTATACATATTCAGTATGTAGTATGTAGTATGCGTTTTTTTGGACACAGCCTGTGAAAGCCATGATTCTGAGCAGCAGTATAATGTCAGAACAGTGTTTGTGGGGATGAGCTGTCCTACAGTATTGTTACACAACTCTGTGATGTCAGTTGCTGTAGCTTGTTTACCTCTGCAGTGTTCGGTTCATCTCAGTGGGTCGGACACATCTTGCACAATGGACGTGTTTCATTTCAGGCTATTATCATTACTTTTAATAACCCAACCACCGTCCCTTCACTATGGGGCTCTGCAAAACAGATCGACACAATCAGTGCTCTCACAGAAATAAAGTCCAAAAGTGCCAAAAAAGTTACAAATGCTTGTCACTGCGGTGGTACCCTATAGGTATATAAAAAGCAGCAATATATAATCAATTTGTACCTTTTTTTTGCATGGAAAGAGTACTCATTACTGTGTCCAAAGAGCACATTACTGTACTTCAGGGTACATTTGGGAAATTCGATCCTTGTAGAACAGAACTGCGCCTCCACTGTTACTGTATTTCTGAGTATATCGATACGCTACAATATCCGGCACGGATCTGACATCTCGGTTTATATTCAGCCTCTAACCACAGGTCTGCGCTGTTTTCATTCAGTTCAGACGTATTTGTGTGGCGCGTTTCACACAGCAGACAGTCCCAAAGACGCTTCACACAGCAGACAGTCCCAAAGACGCTTCACACAGCAGACAGTCCCAAAGACGCTTCACACAGCAGACAGTCCCAAAGACGCTTCACACAGCAGACAGTCCCAAAGACGCTTCACACAGCAGACAGTCCCAAAGACGCTTCACACAGCAGACAGTCCCAAAGACGCTTCACACAGCAGACGGTCCCAAAGACGCTTCACACAGCAGACGGTCCCAAAGACGCTTCACACAGCAGACAGTCCCAAAGACGCTTCACACAGCAGACGGTCCCAAAGACGCTTCACACAGCAGACGGTCCCAAAGACGCTTCACACAGCAGACAGTCCCAAAGACGCTTCACACAGCAGACGGTCCCAAAGACGCTTCACACAGCAGACGGTCCCAAAGACGCTTCACACAGCAGACAGTCCCAAAGACGCTTCACACAGCAGACAGTCCCAAAGACGCTTCACACAGCAGACGGTCCCAAAGACGCTTCACACAGCAGACAGTCCCAAAGACGCTTCACACAGCAGACGGTCCCAAAGACGCTTCACACAGCAGACAGTCCCAAAGACGCTTCACACAGCAGACAGTCCCAAAGACGCTTCACACAGCAGACGGTCCCAAAGACGCTTCACACAGCAGACAGTCCCAAAGACGCTTCACACAGCAGACAGTCCCAAAGACGCTTCACACAGCAGACAGTCCCAAAGACGCTTCACACAGCAGACGGTCCCAAAGACGCTTCACACAGCAGACGGTCCCAAAGACGCGTCACACAGCAGACGGTCCCAAAGACGCTTCACACAGCAGACGGTCCCAAAGACGCTTCACACAGCAGACAGTCCCAAAGACGCTTCACACAGCAGACGGTCCCAAAGACGCTTCACACAGCAGACAGTCCCAAAGACGCTTCACACAGCAGACGGTCCCAATGACGCTTCACACAGCAGACGGTCCCAAAGACGCTTCACACAGCAGACAGTCCCAAAGACGCTTCACACAGCAGACGGTCCCAATGACGCTTCACACAGCAGACGGTCCCAAAGACGCTTCACACAGCAGACAGTCCCAAAGACGCTTCACAGATTCACAGGAGGGAAGAAACAGGAAAAACCCTGGAGCAGCGATCAGAGAACTCTCCCTGATGGGGAGAAACCCGGAGAGGAGCTCGGCTGTAGGGAATCCCATCCTCCACTGGCCTGCAGGCTCAGACAGTTTAGGCACATCCATCCTTTCTCTCCCTCTGTCTCGCTCTCTCTCGCTCTCACTCTCTCTCTCTCTCTCTGCCTGTCTGTCTCATCTCTAGTAATATCTGTCTCTCTCTGTCTGTCTCTCTTTCTCTCTCTCTGTCTCTCTGCCTGTCTGTCTCATCTGTAGTAATATCTCTTTCTCTGTCTCATCTGTAATCACATATCTCTGTTTTTACCGCTGGTGCACTGTTCCCAGGTATCTCAGGAGCTGTGGTGGATCGAGTCTTTTACACACGTGACGCTGCAGTATAAATGTCTACATAATGTTTGGGATTGACTTTGCATTCAAAACAAGCGTTGTTTTTTTACTTGTGGGTGCCAAATATATAACACTAATCACTGACTTAATCTTTTAAATAACAATGCACTCAGGGGCGTTACTACTAACCTAATAGATAAATAATCTAAAGTAATTGAACAGACTGTATCGAATAGATTAATAATCTAATAAAAAATGTTATCAACTACATTACTGGGACATTGAAGTAAAGGTATATGAATGAAGTATGTCTATTTTTTTAAGTACAAAAGACTATTTTGTACGGTCCTTTGCAAGATATTGAACTAGGAATAGTCTTGGCAAAGCATGCACTTTTTGGGAGGGGGAGACGGGTGTGTTATTCAGTCTGCTGGCTGGATGAATGCTGCAGAGATTTGAGCTGCTGTTTGTCTCTGAGGGGAGGGTGGGGCAGTCTCGGTGGGCTTGCTGGCTCTCCGTGTCGAGCTAGTGTTGTGTTGCTGTCGGAGGGGCTGCAATTGTAAATAAATGTTTTGTTTGAGGTGTCTGCTGTCCTGTCGTAGTTTGTCACTGTGCATTTATTTAGCCTTCATCTTAACAGGTTGGTGGAGAGATTGGAGAGAAATGTAATTTAGGAAAAAAAACAAAAAACATTATCTATCAATTAAACCTGTGACATCCACCCAATTCATACTTGACAAAGACCTTCAGATGCATTGTGGGTGTTTTTGTTGCTGTGGTCACATGGTCTATCCAGATGTAGAAAAATCTATTTTGCTGTTTAAACCCTTTATTTAATGTTAGCATATCAGGGATGGATGTGTCATTGTTTCAGATTCAAATACTTTTCTACACTTTTTCTGAGCTTGTCTGGTGCATTGGAACCTATGAAGTACTCTACAAAACAAAAACCAAAAAAAAAAAGCGAATCTTGCCTTCTGGTCCTCTTGGTTGGCTCAGTTGCTCCATGCAACCTCAATCAAGCACAGAGTATTTGAATCCAAAACACTTGCATATTTGACGCTGGTCTGTTGCGTGTTGAGCTAGCCACCATCCAAGTGATACAAGTTCCCTTGTGTCGAAGTCATCAGACATTATCCGTTCTTTACTGACACAGATCAGTGAATTCAGAGCAGAATCCTCGCCCAAGAGTTAAGAGCAAGTAACCTTTATTACACAGCATGATGAGTACGTACTACTCTTTTAAAACAGGATGACTTGGACACGCAAGGTCGGTGGCTCTAATCCCGGTGTAGCCACAATAAGATCCGCACAGCCGTTGGGCCCTTGGGCAAGGCCCTTAACCCTGCATCGCTCCAGGGGAGGATTGTCTCCTGCTTAGTCTAATCAACTGTACATCGCTCTGGATAAGAGCGTCTGCCAAATGCCAATAATTTAATAATGTAATGAATTTGCGTTATCCATGATATAATAGCGCCATCTATATTGCACAATGTGCAATAACGTGTCAGTTATAATCAATGTGAATTCAAACTCGGTCTCTTGAAATCAGTTTTTTAACTGGACCCATCGGTTTGCTAAGACCATTGGACACCGAGTGCCTCAGGAACACTTCAGAATATTTAGTGTGTATTTCACACCTGTGATCCTCTTTTGATTAAAATGTAAATTCATCTTAATGAATAATTTAGTCAACTATGTGTTGCGATATTATTCTTCATAACCTGTTAAAGGTGCAATAGGTAAGATTTTTGTGTTAAAACATTGTTACAAGACCTTTGTAAATCCCTTCCTATCATCGAAAAAGGCTCAGTGACAGGTCAACTCACTCTCTGCCTGTGTTTGTAGTCTTTATATTCGGGTTTCAAAATATACAGTTGACGGCCCGACTCTCTGTACCAAAACATTTTATAACTCTACAATAATTCAAGCTCACTGGTTGAAAATTGGTTCTAATTGCCACAGCCAATGGCGTGTCAATGTCAGCGCATGCACAGAGAAGGGGGTGGGATAAACAGTGTTGTGGTTTGAGGGCGTTTGTTGCTGCAATTCCTCTCTTGACCGTTAGAAGTCCAAAATTACCTATTGTACCTTGTCAATGTTACAGTGGGGTGTGGTTAAAAAACTGAAGTTCCATATCTGAGCTCTGTTTTTATCTGCTGATGCCTTTGCCCCATTATTACCATTTGCTGCAGTTGTAATTACAGGTGGGGTCCATCAGGGGGCAGGCTTGTATTTGTAATGGAAGAAACGGCATTGAGATCAGCACGAGAGGCGAAAGACACTAATGAGTTAGTCAGACAAGATTTGTCTGTGCTGATGGGTATAGCATATAATTATAGTCTAATGTGTGCTGATTACAGCAACAAAAATTCCTGCACTGATATTTCTTGTTTTAAGATGACAGTGCTTTCGTCTTTTTGTCCAATACCCTGGATACCAATCATGCCTTTGTCCTCATAGATTTATAAACCAGACAGCGTGTGTGTGTGTGTGTGTGTGTGTGTGTGTGTGTGTGTGTGTGTGTGTGTGTGTGTGTGAGAGAGAGAGAGCGATACAGAGTGTGGGTGTGAGAGATACCTACATACAGAATGTGTGTGTGTGAGAGAGATATATATACAGAGTGTGTGTGTGTGTGTGTGTGTGAGAGAGAGAGCGATACAGAGTGTGGGTGTGAGAGATACCTACATACAGAATGTGTGTGTGTGAGAGAGATATATATACATAGTGGGTGTGTGTGTGTGTGTGTGAGAGAGAGAGAGAGAGAGAGAGAGAGAGAGAGAGAGAGAGTGAGAGAGAGACATGCATACATCCTTGCTCCTGACCCCGACATCGATCGAGCTCTGCCATCTTTAAGGATATTCCAGCCCCTTAAATGTTCCTGCTCAGGGCTAGAATGAGAAGTTAGGAACTCCCAATTTGTCCTTTGAGCAAGAAAACAGCAGCACATTCTCAGAAGTGTTTATCAGCGCATCCTGAGCTGAAATGTTGGTCCAGAAAGCCTGATGTATAAACGATCGACCTGCGGATCCACCTCTCCCCATCTGACACACGGCAGCTACACCATGCTTTACGCCTGTGTACCACCACCATCACCTCCACCACCACCTCCACCATCACCTCCACCACCATCACCTCCACCACCACCACCACCATCACCATCACCACCACCACCACCACCATCACCACCACCATCACCACCACCATCACCTCCACCACCACCACCATCACCTCCACCACCACCTCCACCACCACCACCACCATCACCACCACCACCATCACCATCACCACCATCACCTCCACCATCACCTCCATCATCACCTCCACCATCACCTCCATCACCTCCACCACCACCACCACCATCACCACCATCACCACCATCACCTCCACCATCACCTCCATCACCACCATCACCACCATCACCTCCACCATCACCTCCATCATCACCTCCACCATCACCTCCATCACCTCCACCACCACCACCACCATCACCATCACCACCACCATCACCTCCACCATCACCTCCACCACCACCATCACCTCCACCACCACCACCTCCACCATCACCATCACCACCATCACCATCACCCCCCCCACCACCATCACCATCATCACCATCACCATCACCATCACCACCACCATCACCTCCACCATCACCTCCACCACCACCATCACCTCCACCACCACCACCTCCACCACCATCACCACCATCACCATCACCACCATCACCATCACCCCCCCCACCACCATCACCATCATCACCATCACCATCACCATCACCACCACCATCACCTCCACCATCACCTCCACCACCACCATCACCTCCACCACCACCACCTCCACCACCATCACCTCCACCACCACCACCACCACCTCCACCATCACCACCACCTCCACCATCACCACCACCCCCCCCACCACCGTCACCATCACCATCATCACCATCACCCCCCCCCATCACCATCACCATCACCATCACCATCACCATCACCACCATCACCTCCACCATCACCTCCACCACCACCATCACCTCCACCACCACCATCACCACCATCACCTCCACCACCTCCACCACCATCACCACCATCACCACCACCATCACCTCCACCATCACCTCCACCACCATCACCATCACCACCATCACCACCACCACCATCACCTCCACCATCACCTCCACCACCACCACCCCCCCACCACCACCACCACCATCACCACCACCTCCACCACCACCACCCCCCCATCACCATCACCATCACCACCATCACCACCATCACCACCACCCCCCCACCACCATCACCACCACCCCCCCACCACCATCACCATCACCATCACCTCCACCACCACCACCATCACCTCCACCACCACCACCACCACCACCATCACCTCCACCACCACCACCATCACCTCCACCACCACCACCACCACCATCACCACCATCACCACCACCCCCCCACCACCATCACCATCACACACACTCACACACACACACACACACACACTCACTCACACACACACACTCACTCACACACGCACACACTCACTCACACACACACATGCTGACACACACACACACGCCACCCCAGATGCGCTGGTCTCTTCTGAGGAGAAGTGTGCTACAATGAGGCCCCATTAGCTTAATGGAAAACACTTCAGAGCTTCAAAGAGTCTATGGGTTCGCGGGAGAGATGTACCTGGGAGAAGGGTGTTGTGTGCATGTGTGTACAGTCTCTTTTGGAGAAAAATAATAGTCTCCTTTGGAGTAAAAAGTCAAGATCAAGTGTGGCCACCCTTTGCTTTGATACAGCCTTGCGGCCTGTAGCCTAGTGGCTAAGGTGCATGACTGGGGCAGCCTGTGGCCTAGCGGCTAAGGTACATGACTGGGGCAGCCTGTAGCCTACAGGCTAAGGTGCATGACTGGGGCAGCCTGTGGCCTAGCGGCTAAGGTACATGACTGGGGCAGCCTGTGGCCTAGCGGCTAAGGTACATGACTGGGGCAGCCTGTAGCCTAGTGGCTAAGGTACATGACTCGGTCAGCCTGTAGCCTAGCGGCTAAGGTACATGACTGGGGCAGCCTGTAGCCTAGTGGCTAAGGTACATGATTGGGACAGCCTGTAGCGTAGTGGTTAAGGTAAATGACTGGGACACGCAACATCAGTGGTTCTAATCCCGGTGTAGCCACAATAAGATCTGCACAGCCGTTGGGCCCTTGGGCAAGGCCCTTAACCCTGCATTGCTCCAGGGGAGGATTGTCTCCTGCTTAGTCTAATCAACTGTACGTCACTCTGGATAAGAGCATCTGCCAAAATGCCAGTAATGTAATATGTGTGTGTGAACACTGCATATACTTTCAGTGAGCACTTTATTAGGTATTTATTAGACTTATTTTTTAAACTTCTGCTACCTGTAGCCTATCCACTTAGAGTTATGATGTGTTGTAATGTGTGGGTATTTGCATTACTTTGATCATTTGCATTACATCTGTAAACTTTACACTGTCTGTTCTTAACTGAGTCAGCGCATCTGTAAACCATCCACAGTGCGTGCATGGTAAATGTGTTCAGTGCGTGCATGGTAAATGTGTTCAGTGCGTGCATGGTAAATGTGTTCAGTGTGTGCATGGTAAATGTGTTCAGTGCCTGCATGGTAAATGTGTTCAGTGCATGCATGGTAAATGTGTTCAGTGCATGCATTCTAAATGTGCAGTCTGGAGTCTGTGGTCAGCCGCTGCCGTCAAACTGCATCATGGGAAATGTGCTCCTTCAGCTATACCAAATGCCTCTACGTTTTCAGCGATATAAACTCCGCCTGTTCAGCCTCCTGTCGCCATAGTGACTGCAGAACCCTCGTCAGAGACCTTTGCTGAAGTATAAATGTTTTTTTTTTGTTGCGTGACACTTGTTGAAAAGGTTGTGTATGAATCAGGCTTTAATGCACAGAGTGGGCGGGGCTTCTTCAGAAGTGCACAGAGGAGGTGGGGGGCTTCGTTGTTTTCCTGCTTTTTGGGGCCTGAATGAATCGGACATTTCCATTGGCCCGTCTGCCTCCCTCTCACATCTACCAGTGTTCACTCATTTCACAGCAAATTCAGGAGTCGTATCGACATGGAAACTATTGGAACACTGAACACTATGAACCTCGGTAAGAAGTGAATATAACCTCCCCCCACCCCACCAATCACAGGCTTTTAGCCCATTTCGTTTGGCTGCTACGAGCTGGTAATTCCACGGGATGTGGTGTGTTTTTGAAAGCTGACATCTGTTCCTTTGTCTGTAGAAGTGATGCATTCAGACCAGCAACAGGCAGCGGAATTCTCCCCCTGTAATTACAGTGCGGAGAGAGAGAGAGAGAGAGAGAGAGAGGAGGAATGAGAAGAGGAAAGAAAAAAGGAAGACGAAGAGCCTGAGAGCAGAAGGAGAGAGGGAGTGAGAGAGAGAGAGAGAGAGAGAGAAGGGGAGGTGTGATTGTTGCAGAACTCATCAGAGTTTCACACTCCCGTTGGTGCCTTGCTAAACTCATGATGTGATTATGGCTTTAATATGTGACTTCCTGTAGCCCCCAGCGTTAGCGCTCCCCATCTCCTGCAGGACCTGCTGGTTCCCCTGAAGCAGCCAGCGTTAGCGCTCCCCATCTCCTGCAGGACCTGCTGGTTCCCCTGTAGCCCCCCAGCGTTAGCGCTCCCCATCTCCTGCAGGACCTGCTGGTTCCCCTGTAGCCCCCAGCGTTAGCGCTCCCCATCTCCTGCAGGACCTGCTGGTTCCCCTGAAGCAGCCCAGCGTTAGCGCTCCCCATCTCCTGCAGGACCTGCTGGTTCCCCTGTAGCCCCCAGCGTTAGCGCTCCCCATCTCCTGCAGGACCTGCTGGTTCCCCTGTAGCCCCCAGCGTTAGCGCTCCCCATCTCCTGCAGGACCTGCTGGTTCCCCTGAAGCAGCCCAGCATTAGCGCTCCCCATCTCCTGCAGGACCTGCTGGTTCCCCTGAAGCAGCCCAGTTTGTGGTCCTGTCCGCCCCTTCGGATCCGGGTTTGGGTGAGAAACGTCCCTCGCTGCTGCTCCTGCTGCCACTGCTGGGGCCCGGCTGCTGCGTTCTCTGAGACTGTCTCCCGCAGAACACTCAGTAAATACATCCCTGTACACCCGCAACCAGCCTGCACACCTGGGCCCTCAACCAGCCTGCACACCACCCGCAACCAGCCTGCACACCACCCGCAACCAGCCTGCACACCACCCGCAACCAGCCTGCACACCACCCGCAACCAGCCTGCACACCTGGGCCCTCAACCAGCCTCCAAGCCTGCAACATGGAACGTAGGATCGGTTCAAACCCCTCTTACGGCCAGAACCCACGGTTCTGACGCTGTGTGAGATGGCAGCTATGACTGTTTGTGCCTGCAGTGTTCCTGCTAATCTCAACTCCGGCCAGTCCAATCAATCAATCAATCAATCAATCAATCAATCAATCAATCAATCAATAAAAGGATAAGTATTTTAACCTAATGGGTCAGAACAAATATCTTATAATATACGTATAATATAGTACATTATGTTATAATATAATGCCGTGCCATAAAAACCCGTACGCTGTGTCCACGCCTGGATAAAACATGCAGTTCTGTGTGTTTGATTTGATGTTCCCTATGATGGCATCTCCTTCATAGGCAGGATCAGAAAGCCTGCTTCCTGGCTCAGCAGCCTCGTTTCCATGGTTACTCCGGCTTCTCTGAAACCATTTTAACACAGGTTATTGACTTCCTCCACCAGCGAGACCGACCTCATCCCGCAGGTTTACCTTCACCGACTGTGCCCCCCAATTACCACGCTAATGCATGATCCAGAGCAGGAGAGAGGGGGGGAGAGAGAGAGGGGGAGAGAGGGAGAGAGAGAGGGGGAGGCAAGGGGAGAGGGGGGAGGGAGAGAGAGATAGGGAGAGAGGGACAGAGGCAGGGGGAGAGGGGGAGGGAGAGAGAGAGATGGGGAGAGAGGGACAGAGGCAGGGGGAGAGGGGGAGGGAGAGAGAGAGATGGGGAGAGAGGGACAGAGGCAGGGGGAGAGGGGGAGGGAGAGAGAGAGATGGGGAGAGAGAGGGGGAGGCAAGGGTAGAGGGGGGAGGGAGAGAGAGATGGGGAGAGAGGGACAGAGGCAGGGGGAGAGAGGGTGAGGGGATGGAGAGAGGAGGGAAAGAGGGGGAGAACAGAGGGGAGGCAGAGGGGAGAGAGAGGGAGGGAGAGATGGGGAGAAGGAGTAAGGGGTGAGAGGGGGAGGCAGAGAGAGGGAGGGGGAAGGGGAGAGAAAGAGGGAGAGAGGGAGGGAGGGAGAGAGGGAGAGAGAGAGGGAGGGAGAGAGGGAGAGAGGGAGGGAGAGAGAATCGACTGTTTGTCTTGAAGTGTGGACAGTAATTCTTCCTTGTTGAAGCTCAAGGTGTCTCATTTTTCTTAATTTACACAAAGCTATAAGCTCTTTTAAGGAAGGTGCGTGTTGGGCAAAAGTGACTTCTGCTTCATCATACATTTCTCTATTATTATTATTATTATTATTATTATTATTATTCATGTTTAAAAATCAGGAGTGAGTAAGGGTTCACAGAGTGACTGTACAATCAATGTAAGTTGCATGCAGTTGCAATCAACTATAAAAAACAAACAGCATGTTTGCTAAACACACCAATTTGGCTACCACAGAACTGTCTGTCATATTTGTTCAAGATTTTCTGGCTGACCGATTTCCGGGTCAAGATACAGGAAAGAAAAAGTGCAGAAAAATAAACGATTGGAATGAGCCCCCCTGTCTGTGCCCCTGTCTGTGGCCCTGTCTGTGTCCCTGCCCTGTCTGTGGCTCTGTCTGTGCCCCTGTCTGTGGCCCTGTCTGTGCCCCTGTCTGTGGCCCTGTCTGTGCCCCTGTCTGTGGCCCTGTCTGTGCCCCTGTCTGTGCCCCTGTCTGTGGCTCTGTCTGTGTCCCTGTCAGGCCAGGCCCAGACCTGCATGCTAATAAACCCCCGACTCCTTCACTGGGGAATGAGATCATCACCATAAAATGTTGTAGTCCAAAAAAATCTCACAGAAACGCACACATACACATGTACTCAAACATAGAAACACACACATGCGTGCACACACACACACACACTCACACACACACACAGTCACACACACAGCACACACTCACACACACACACACACTCACACACACACACACAGTCACACACACACACACAGCACACACTCACACACTCACAGTCACACACACACACACACACTCACACGCACACACACACACTCTCACACACACACACACACACTCACACACACACAAAAAATCTCACAGAAACACACACATACTCAAACATAGAAACACACACATGCGTGCACACACACACACACACACACACACAAACACACGTACTCAAACATAGAAACACACATGTGTGCACAAACACACAGTCACACACACACACAGCACACACACACACACACACACACACAGTCACACACACACACACACAGCACACACTCACACACACACACGCACACACACACACACACACTCACACACACACTCACAGTCACACACACTCACACACACACACACACTCACACACACAAAAAATCTCACAGAAACACGCACATATACACGTACTCGAACATTGAAACACACACATGCGTGCACACACACACACACACACAAAAATCTCACAGAAACACACACATACACACGTACTCAAACATAGAAACACACACATGCGTGCACACACACACACTCACACACACACACACACACACACACAGTCACACACACACACACACACTCTCTCACACACACACACACACACAGTCACACACACACAAAAAATCTCACAGAAACACATACACATGTACTCAAACATAGAAACACACACATGCGTGCACACACACACACACACACACACACACGCACACACACACACACTCTCACACACACAGTCACACACACACACACACACACAGTCACACGCACAGTCACACACACACACACAGTCACACACACACACACACACACACACACACAGTCACACTCACTCACACACACACTCACACACTCACACACACACACACACACACACAGTCACACACACACACACACACACACTCACACTCACTCACACACACACACACACACACACAGTCCTGTATTCTCGCCTGCTCACAGGGACTAATTGCTGGATCTGTATTCTGGGCCAATCAGAGCATGGCCCGGTCAAAATAGCGGTTGAAAGGAGTCGACCGCCGAACAAAAATAAACAATTACTGACCCAAGTGCAGGAGCACAGCCAAGTGGAGGGCTGTTTACACTCTGCTGAGATAAACAAGGGCCTGCATCGTGTGTGTGCCTGAGTGCAGGAATGCGTCCATCGCCTCTGACCTAGAAGGGAAAAATGCGAATGTTTAGTTGGGGCACAGTGAGAGAGAGAGAGAGGGTGAGGCGGTCCCCGATATACCCCTCCTCTCTCTGGGAAAACACTGCTCTCTTTCTACGTTCCGCCCTGCTTTTCAGGAAAGCTGATGTGCTAACGCCTATGCTCTGCGCTAATGCGCTATGCTAACATGCTATGCTAATGCACCGTGCTAATGCGCTGTCCTTATGTGCTCTGCTAATGTACTGTGCTAATGTGCTATGCTAACATGCTATGCTAATGCACCGTGCTAATGCGCTGTCACCGTGCTAATGTGCCGTATGCTAATGTACTGTGCTAATGTGCTCTGCTAATGTGCTATGCTATTATTTTATGCTAATACACTGACATGCTGACATGCTGTGGTACACAGATGTATGCAGTCGCATGTGGTCATCTGTGCTGGGGCTGTTTCAGACAGGCCATCGATCAGACAGGAGAGGGAGGTGGGGGAGAGAGGGCGAGGGAGGACCAGAGATGGAGGGGGGAGGAGGAGAGAGAGAGTAATAATTTGTTATTTAACTGACACTTTCATTCAAAGAGACTTACAGTTGATCAGACTATCATAAGAAGGGGACAATCCTCCCAGGAGGAATTTACATTTTACATTTATATTTTTGTCATTTGGCAGACGCTTTTAATCCAAAGCGACTTACAAGTGCATAGGTTCTACCATAAGTCAAAGCATCACATCCAGAACTAGGAAAATGCACAGAATGCTGTTCTAAACATAGTCGTCATCATAAGTGAAATTCTTTTTTTTTTTTGGGGGGGGGTTGGACAAGGATAGGGATAACAGAAAGGAGGGGCGGGGGAAATCAGGAGGGAGGACTAAGGTAGAGTTTGAAAAGGTGGGTTTTGAGTCTGCGTCGAAATAGGGGGAGGGATTCTGCTGTCCTGACAGTGGTAGGCAAGTCATTCCACCACTGAGGAACCAGAACGGAAAACAGGTGTGAACGTGCAGCTCGACCGCCAGGTGCATGTAGAGAGGGAACTGTAAGGCGACCAGAGCTGGCAGACCGAAGTGGTCTAGCTGGGGAGTAGGGAGTGATCAGGGATTGTATGTAAGGTGGGGCAGTCCCCTTAGCAGCCTGAAATGCCAACACTAGGGCCTTGAAACGGATGCGTGCGGCAATAGGAAGCCAGTGGAGGCCAATGAGAAGTGGGGTGACATGAGCCGACCTGGGCTGACTGGTGATCAGGCGGGCTGCAGCATTCTGGGCCAACTGGAGGGGCTTGATGGCACACGCTGGGAATATGGGGCTGAGGGCACAACAACTGTGCGGATCTCATCATGGCCACACCGGGGCTTGAACTCAATCAGTCAGTATTAATGCTAATGAAATTAGCCTGCTTACGATATCATAAGCAGTCTTCAATAGTGTAATTACCATATCACCTTATCATCATGGCGTTCTCAGCAAACTATGCTCGACTGTAACTTAACGTGTAAGTGCACGTTATGAATGTAGGGCAAGTTCCGTACGCTTCCGTGGAAATGGATCTTAACAGCCAGAGCTGAGCATGGCTGGTCAGCAGTGTCTCTTTGCATAATAATAATAATAATACCTTTTATTTGAAGTGGTGCCTTTCTAGGCAGTAGGGTGGTGGGGATAGACAGGAGGCCAGCTGAGGAGGAGCGGAGAGTGCGAGTTGGGGTGTGGTCGTGAAGACCTGGATCCTCCGCAGCATTACAAACAAACAAACCTCCCCGCGAGGATGACTATCTCTGTCACCATCTCGTCTCCCTCTGAATTGAACAGGATATGCCTGGGCCGAACATCATATCCTGTTTGACATCATTTAATTTCCTGTCCGACCGGAAAAGCGGCAGCAGGCTGCAGCCAGGCGCGGATCAGATGTTTTTAAACTTTTAAATACTTTCTCTCTTTAGGCTCCAGTAATACTGAGAGAAATGAAACACTCCTGGTACATACAGACGCTTCCATTATCCGGGAACATCGCTGCCATGGAGACTGACTCTGATATGATGTGAAATCGCCCTCATCCCCACAGCCCAGTGTAGCTCAGGCTAGTGCGCTGAAGCTGGTTTTATTTTATCTCCATTCATTAAGCTTCCACTCAATCACACGTAACATAACGTAACGACAAGAACAGGCCATTCGGCACAGCAACGCTCACATTTTCCTCCCACTAAAGTGTGCTTACTACTTTGCCTTAAAGGCTAAATAGTATCTAGCACCGTATCAAACTGGTCTTGAAAACCCCCAGGGTGTCTGCCACCACTATGTAACCTGACAAGCTATTCCACACAGTGACCTCCCTCTGTGTGTGAACAAATACCTCCAAATGTCTGTGAGGAATTTATCCTACTAGTCATTGCCTCTTATTAAATGTTGGTATTGGTAAATCGCATTGTACAAGCTCTCGCTAATAAGAACTACTGTGCAGCTTTATTTATTGATTTTCACAAAGCTTTCGACACTGTCAACCACAATATTTTAGTCAACAAGGTCCACAACATTGGACTGAGCTCCAAATCAGTTAGCTGGTTTGAAAATGATCTCTCAGACAGATCTCAGAGTGTTCATGCTGATGGTCAGAAATCATCCTCCAGGTTAATTTCCCGGGGTACCCTCAGGGTCTATGCTGGGTCCAGTCCTGTTCACTATTTATATAAATGACATTAGTTAACAAAACATTCATCTGTACGCAGTACTCCTGCCCCACCTCCCTGTTTAGAGCTGTCCCAAGATCTCCAAGAATCTTTTAACTCTATGCAAGGTTGCTTTTAGTGATCTTAAGCTGGTTTTAAACTGAGATAAAACCAAAGCTATGCATTTCTCCAGGTCAGGTTCACAGCCTGCTGCTGCCAACGTCTCTGATGGGAAGTTTATTGAGCAGATGTTTTATTATACATACCTAGGAGTCTGGCTGGATGAAAAGCTTACTTTTACAAAAGTAATTGACAAGCTTGTGAAAAAACTAAAGATTCAATTGGGTTTTTATTTTAGAAATAAGACATGTTTAAGGCGGCATGGATGGTGCAGTGGGTAGCACTGCCGCCTCACAGCAAGGAGGTCCTGGGTTCGAATCCCTGTCGGACAGGGCCTCTCTGTGTGGAGTTTGCATGTTCTCCCCGTGTCTGTGTGGGTTTCCTCCGGGTACTCCGGTTTCCTCCCACAGTCCAAAGACATGCAGGTTAGGCTGATTGGAGAGTCTAAATTTCCCATAGGTATGAGTGTGTGAGTAAATGGTGTGTGTGCCCTGCGATGGACTGGCGACCTGTCCAGGGTGTATTCCTGCCTTTCGCCCAATGTATGCTGGGATAGGCTCCAGCCCCCCCGTGACCCTGTTCAGGATAAGCGGGTTAGGCTAATGGATGGATGGATGGGACATGTTTTAACTTTGCCGCTGGGAAAAAAATGGTCGTAGCTTCATTTCTCCCAGTGATTGATTATGGTGATGTTATTTGTGTGTATGCTTCTGCTACCACTCTTCAGACTATAGACACAGTCTACCATGGAGCCTTACGCTTTATCTCAAATGCTAAATCGCTTACTCAGCGCTGTTGTTTCTTATTAAAAGGCAGGTCTGACTTCATTATCCCACCGCAGATTCAAGTTCCTACAACCTACAACCCGCCACTTTTTACTGTCCCTTGTCTGTGCTCAGAATTTGGGAAGATGGCTGTTAGTTTTCTTTCTCTCGAGTGCGTCTCAGTAGTAATCGGGGGAAAAGATGTGCCACCCTTTTCACAGATTCATTCCACTTTCAGGTGTTAGTTTCAGCTGTCGTATTTCCTTCTGAAGAGGGGAGTGCATTATATCTTTTTTTAAATGTAATAGAGAAATAAATAAATATTGTTGGAACATTAAGTCTGCACTCTGCGGGGATAAATACATGTGAGCATGTGTGCTTGTTTGTGTGTGTGTGCATTTTTTTGTGAGTTCTGTGTGTGTGTGTGTGTGTGTGTGCATGCACGCTAGGCATGCGTCTGTGTGTGTGTGTGTGTGTGTGTGTAAGAACTCTCTTGACAGAGTTCTCACAAAACATTTTGCAAGCCTTTCCCTCTGCCTGGCGAAATACACAAGGGCAATATCCTGTTTCACATGAAGCGTTGCATAATGTGCGTGTGATTTTCTCAACAATATGGGAATAACCATAATCTGCTTCTCTGTGTGCTGAAAACGATCTCAACCCCGAGGCAGAACATTGACCCATATTGGGTCTTTTCTGGGTCCAAAGGAAGGGACCAATTTAGAAATAGGGTGCTCTAAAAGCATAGGGTTCATATCAAGCAGCTTAATTAGATGCAGTGAGGGAAGGTGGCGAGGAGCTGTATTTTTACGCACTGGGATGTGTTTATGGGCCTGATAGACAAGAATAAAATACACTGATCCACTTTCTGACAATTCAGGCCCCCCCCTCCCACTCTCTATCTCTTTCACACTCACTGTTGCTCACAAATTCTAGCCAATTCCATTTTTTCTAATGTCTGCTGTGTTTTGATTTCTGTTTCCCAGTGTTCAGTTTTGGGTTTTGGGTTTGCGTTTTATGGGTTTATAACATAGGGTTTTGCTTTGTTATATGATTTATTTTTACTTGGATAGGTTATCTTAGTGGGCGGCATGGATGGTAGCACTGCCACCTCACAACAAGGAGGTCCTGGGTTTGAATCCCCATCGGCCGGGGCCTTTCTGTGTGGAGTTTGCATGTTCTCCCCGTGTTTGCGTAGGTTTCCTCCAGGTACTCCGGTTTCCTCCCACAGTCCAAAGACATGCAGGTTAGGCTGATTGGAGAGTCTAAATTGCCCGTAGGTATGAGTGTGTGAGTGAATGGTGTGTGTGCCCTGTGATGGACTGGCGATTCCTGCCTTTCGCCCAATGTATGCTGGGATAGGCTCCAGCCCCCCTGCGACCCTGTTCAGGATAAGCAGGTTAAGATAATGGATGGATGGATGGATGGATGGAAGTTATCTTAGTTATTACAATGCTCAAGCTGGATGACTGCGGAGTCAAACGTTTTTCACAAGATTTGAATAAGGGTGTTGGTTTTGTAGAATTGCATGTGATTGCATTGAGCACTGGATGAGTTCTGGTGTTTAATGCTTTCTCTGGCAAGTTCCCTGTGGCAGCTTTCAGCTTTTCAGTCATAGTTTCAGTCATGTTTGCTTTCCTCCGGTCTTCACTGGGAAGTTCATGTGTGTCTCTGTAGAGCTGACTGCTCCAGCAGCAGATCCGACCCAACACAGGTTTCTCTGCCCCTCTTCCATTCTCTCTCATCCCCTTTTTCTTTCTTTCTCTAATTTTAGGAGTCATTTGTTTGTACTGTGTGTTACTTGTTTGTGTGTGTGTGTGTGTGTGAGTGTATGTGTGTGTGAGTGTGTGTGTGTTACTTGTTTGTGTTTGTGTGTGTGTGTGTGTGTGTGTGTGAGTGTGTGTGTGTGAGTGTATGTGTGTGTGTGAGTGTGTGTGTGTTACTTGTTTGTGTGTGTGTGTTTGTGTGTGTGTGTGTGTCTGTGTCTGTGTGAGTGAGTGAGTGAGTGAGTGAGTGAGTGAGTGAGCGTGCGTGCGTGCGTGCGTGCGTGCGTGCGTGCGTGCGTGCGTGCGTGTTCATAAAGCTGAGCCAGATGAAACACAGCGTATAAACAGACTTCACGTGGATCCTGCTTACAGACTGCACACTGTGAAAAGTGCCTGAGAAGGTACATACCTGGGTCCTTTGTAAAGTTGCTTTGTGTGTATGGTAAAAAGCGCTATACAAATAAAATTGCATTGAATTGAGTAAAGGTGTTGCAATTGATTGATCTAAAGTTGCTTGTAATTTGAAAATATTTTGTTATGTTAATTTGTGAATCGTGAATTTGTTATTCTTCGATACATTTTTAAGCACCGGGATGCAGGATTATCACGTTTTTGTTTTGCAGACAATATTTTGTCACACCTCTACTGATCCAATCACAACATGAAACCCCCATCTTTATCGAATGGAATTACTTTTCTAACATTGGGGGAGGGGTTATTTGGACAGTTTTTATTATTATTGGGGGATTGCATTACACCCTTGACTGACCCTGTCTGTTGGAGAGGGGGCCCCCTCCCTCTCTGGGCTGTATAATTGACCTTCATTAAAAACATCCCCCTCTCTTTTGTACATTTCTTCGTCTGATCAGGCTGACAGATGCAGCTGGAGATCTGAGGCGAGGGTCATGTGACAATCTGCCCCCCCTCCCCCAACATTCCCATTTTAATATAAATGCATTTATTGAAGGAGAGCCCCTCCAGATGGATCACCTCCTTTTCAAGGGAATCCAAAAGCACAGACCTGCATCCAGTAAAACTGAACACACACACACACACACACACACACACTCTTCTCTTTTAATCTCCCTTTCCTCTTCTTTATTTGTTCTTTCTCTCATTTGCCTTACTTTCTAACTCTTCACCCCATCTCTCTATTTTAAATGTCTTTCTCCATCTCCATGTCCTACTCTCCCTCTCTCATGCTCCTTCTCTCTCTCTCTCTTTCTCTCTCTCATGCTCCTTCCCTCTCTCCCTCTCTCCATCTTTCTCCCTCTTTCTCTCTCCCTCTTTCTCCCCCTCTCTTTCTCCCTCTCTCCCCCTCTATCCCTCTTTCTCCCCCTCTCTTTCTCCTTCTCTCCCCCTTTCTCCCTCTTTCTCCCTCTTTCTCCTCTCTCTTTCTCCCTCTTTCCCTCTCTCCATCTCCCTCTTCCTCTCCCTTTCCCTCTCTCTCTCTCCCTCTCTCTCTGTCTCTCTCACTGTCTCTCTCTCTCTGTCTCTCTCTCCCTTCCCCTCTCTCTCCCTCTCTCTCTCTCCCTCTCTCCCTCTCTCTCTCTCTCTCTCTCTCTCACTCCTTTAATCATGCTTGTATTCGCAGCAGTAACAGTGCCTCCCGGTCGTTAGACATCCCCCTCTCCTACCCCCACAGTCCCATTTATTAAATGGCTCATAAATAATCACACCAGCTTTCCATTTCAGAATCCCCTCGCCCCCCCTCTTCTCTGATTGTCAGTGTGGTGTAGGCCAGGCCCGGGTGACCTCAGAGGGTCTGTTTATGAATCAAGGGCCCTGCGTTTGTGCGCCTGTCGAATATGGAAATCCCTGCTCAAGCTTCAGCTGTTTCCTGACGGTCTGATGACAGATTCATTAACTGCTTTTCACAAAAACCGACACAGCATGCAGCTGCAAGCAGGGATTACAGAGTCCGAGCTTCTGGCCTCCACAAAGGAGATCCATTGCTGGGCTTGAATCAGGCACATATACTTTTTTAGACTTATACCTTCACAGCTAACACCATGGATTACTTTCAAGGCCCCTCAAGAAAAAATTACTTCTACTCCTGCTAGCTCAGCTAATTAAAACAGCATTACTGCTATTTACTATTTAACTATTTAACTATTTACTGTTTAACCATCCAGTGCTGCCTTTCCAACACAAGCCTTTTTGTTTAAGTTTTCCAGTCAAAAAAAATCTTTAGCATCACTATTACAGCGTTATTGTCAACAAGAACCTTCCCCATTTCAGACAGCCATGTGGGACAACACTCCAGACTGTTTTAAAACTGTTTGTATTTCAATCTTTAGCGAATGCGAACTAGATGTCTCCTGGTGCTGCAGTCTAATGGGTCCTGCTGGACCCAGGTGCCATGCATCTCTAGTTCCAGGGTACAGGGGACCCCTGAAAATAAATGTATGTTTTCTGCAAAAGGTTCCAGCTTTTTTTATTGCTTTCCGTTTTTATCACATAGAACTGTTATAACTATTATATTATACTATATTATATTATTAAAGGCAATCATTTTCTCTATTTCGCTGTATACTTAGAGAATATAAGAGTTGTTATATTCTAGCACATAAAATACTACACATATAACAAATCAATACCCACAATGCATCTGCAAAGTCTGGATATAATGCTCCTTCAGATAGGCTACACACAGGCTATAAACAAGCTATAAATGTGTTATGAACAGGCTATAATCATGTTATAAACAGGCTATAAATGTGCTATGAACAGGTTATAATCATGTTATAAACGCTATTCTGACTATTTCTCTTACACTCTCTCACTCTCTCGCTTTCTCTGTCGTTCTCTCGCTCACTTTCTCTTTCTCACACTCTCTTTTGCTCTCTTGCTCATTCTATTGCTCTTGTTCTTGTAGTCTCTTTTTCCTCCTTCCCTCCCACTCTCTCTCTCTTTATTTATCACTCTATTTTCTCTCTCTCGCCCTGTAAGATCAGCTTCTCTGAATGTACGTGTGTGTTTGGTCTCAGTGCAAATGACTGCATTTCACATGTAAAACATAAACATACTGGGTAGATACAGCCTGGTTGTTATGAAATCAGATTTTTCCAGTTTCCCAGAAATGTGGTTTTTAAAGGCATCCGTGTTCCATCGAGTCCCTCGTTCACCTGCTTTTATTCCTGAATGGGGCGAGACATTACCACAGCGAGCTATAACTGCCTGTCTGCTAAATCCGTCAATCCTGGATTTTTAGAACCAGTCAAACCTTCAGTCATATTGCGTCTCTCTCTCTCTGAGAGCTGCTGTGCTCGGTGGTGTGCAGCATGTCACATACTGTATGTCGTTGTTGTTTCCTGCTGTACATGTACGCTAAACGGCTGCCTACACCAAAGATCGATCATTTCTGTTACTGCATCGAAAGCAGTTCTCCCTGCCTGTTAAAAAAAAACAGATGACATTAATTGGAAAAAATATTGTTCAAAATAGTGCTCAGAGTGTATACATGACAATGGAAATATGCTGTTAAATACTATATAGCTTCTCTGATTCTGAAAGAATGCTAATGTAGCAGGCAGCATGTATGGCTAATAATTTCTGGTTCCCATAGCAACCTTTCTTTTTGCTCATCTTCTGCCATATTTTAAGGTCATCAGCACAAACGTGTGTTCCAACATGACTGTACACATGAGAAAGGCTCTTTCTAAAGGTTTAAATATTTCTGATGCTTACATTATATATGGCACCGCCATAGGTGGAGATTGGGGCAGAGGGGAGGGGAGGGGAGGGGGGGCACTTGCCCATGACGTAATATTTATTTATTGTTAAAATTAAAAATAAAGTGTAAACATTTTCAAATAACAATTTTTTTCAATTGAGAACCCTCCCCCTAAAAAATTAGAACATTTCGGAAACTTGGACATTTTAATAAATAAATAAACTAATAAAAATAATCCATCCATTATCTTAACCCGCTTATCCTGAACAGGGTCGCTGGAGCCTGTCCCAGCATACATTGGCTGAAAGGCAGGAATACACCCTGGACAGGTGGCCAGTCCATCACAGGGCACACACACCATTCACTCACACACTCATACCTATGGGCAATTTAGACTCTTCGATCAGCCTAACCTGCATGTCTTTGGACTGTGGGAGGAAACCGGAGTACCCGGAGGAAACCCACGCAGACACGGGGAGAACATGCAAACATGCAAAGGCCCCGGCCGACGGGGATTAGAACCCAGGACCTCCTTACTGGGAGACGGCAGTGCTACCCACTGCACCATCCGTGCCACCCTAATAAAAATCATGAAATATAAATACAAATCCTACCCTTAAAATGCCGAAAACTACAGTCCCAAAACTGTTAGTCTCTCAGAAGCCTGTGGCATTTCATGGAACATGAGAAAATTATTATTATAAGTCCAATTAAGTGTCATCTTGGGTTTTTGATAAGGAAGCTTAATAAAAATGTCATATTCTTGTTTAGCTCCTGTCCTGCGTTATTCCATGTTTGGCTGAAAAAAAATTCAAGATGCTATTTTTCTATTTATTATTTTAGTTCTCTACAAAGATCTCTCAAAGTTCTTAGCTGAAAGTGAACAAGATAACGGGTAAATGGTCTGCATTTATATAGCGCCTTTATCCAAAGCACTGTACAATTGATGCTTCTCATTCACCCATTCACACACACACACACACACACACACACACACACACACACACACACACACACACACACACACACACACACACCCCAATGGTGATTGGCTGCCATGCAAGGCACCAACCAGCTCATCAGGAGCATTTAAGGGTTAGGTGTCTTGCTCAGGGACACTTCGACACAGCCAGGGTGGGATCGAACCACAACACCTGCCAGACGACTGCTCTTACTGCCTG
>NC_083768.1:2199963-2207463 GCF_963514075.1 Conger conger | reverse complement strand
GTCACCAATTTCACGCAGGCCGTCAGATCGATCAGTTAGTTAAGATAAACAAATGTATTAGATCTACAAGCAGCCAATTTCCTAAAATCAGGGAGCGACACAATCATGCAGATTATATCAGAAACACATATGACACGATTCAACCAGCTCCATAAAGCCAGCCATAGGAATCACTCATTAGCCCTTTGGAGGGCAAGCGCTTTTCTTTGTCTTGTAAACTCTGTAAAGTCAGTGTTCATGAGTGTTCTTCCACATGAAAGGTTAACGATGTTAGGGTCATTTTCTTCATTGACTCTTAGTTGACAATGTGTGTTAACATAAAGACAATGACGTGATTAAAAATAACCTTTTATTTTTAATCCTTATTACTATTAGACCACTTTATGAATGAAGTGCTTACTTTCGCCTCTCTCCCAGCAGACAGACTGCCTTTGACCTTAATGTCCCTGCTTCTCCTGGAAGGGGGTAGCTAGCACATTCCGGTCTTACAGCAAGGTCAACAACGGGTATTCAGAAGACATAATACTGATAAATGTTAGTGGCCAGCTGCATGTCTTTTTGTTTTGGTAAAGCCCCCCCTTCTGGGTCAGCGTACTGAAAACTGTATATATGTCTTACTGTGTCTGATTGAAATCAAAGAGCCAGTAAGCTCTCTCACTTTCTGTTATTTCTTGGCAAATAAATACAAGACTTAAACTCAAGTATAGCTATTGTTGTTTTTTCTGGGATCTGTTTCATCAGACCATGCTCACCTGTGAAATGTTAAAAAGGACATTTTCCTGTGGTGAGCCTCGGTGCTGAGGATACACTAATATATTAGATGGTATAGCATGTGCACTAGCGTAGTGTACTGAATAGTATTGTAGTGTACATTGAGGCATTAAATCATATAGCATGTGTACTAGCGTAGTGTACTGAATAGTATTGTAGTGTACATTGAGGCATTAAATCATATAGCATGTATACTAGTGTAGTGTACTGAATAGAATTGTTGTGTAAACTAAGGCAGTACATCATGCGGCATGTCTACTCGTGTACTGTACTTAATAGTATTGTACTGTACACAAAGGCATTAAATCATGTTGAATGTGCACTACTGTAGTGCACTGAATAGCATTGTAGTATACACTAATATATTAAATGGTATAGCATGTGTACTAGTGTGTTGTACTGAATGGTATTGTAGTATCCACTAATATATTAAATTTTATAGCATGTGTACTAGTGTAGTGTACTGAATAGTATCATATTGTACATTAAGGCATTAAATCATAGAGCATGTATACTAGTGTAGTGTACTGAATAGAATTGTACTGTACACTAAGGTATTAAAGCATATTGAATGTCTACTAGTGTCGTGTACTGAATAGTATTGTACCGTGCACTGATTTATTAAATCATATGGTAGTATGCACTACAGTAGTGAACAGCAGTTGAACTAGTGTGCTGATTAGTATTGCAGTGTACACAAATTAATTAAATTTAAATGGTTTTGTACTCTTGTGTGTTTGACCGGATACACAAACGCTGTACCCAGCGTCCCTGCTCTTTCTCCAGATGGATAACCTGGCCACCCTCGTCTGCAGATCTAATTAGATCCAATAGACTCGGTTCTCCCTGGACCTTAATGTAGTCAGAGAGAGAGGGAGGGGAGAGTGGAGGAGGGATTGTCCTTTCATTATTTCTCTGGTGATGTCACTCCTCTCATTATTTGAGGGACTGGTCTGGGCGCTGTCCATCAGTGTGATGTCATAAGTACTGGGGTTGGGTCTGGGGGCTGTCCATCAGTGTGATGTCATAAGTACTGGGGTTGGGTTCACTTCCTGCTCGCCATTTACTTACACCAGAAAGACATTACATTACATTACATTATTGGCATTTTGGCAGACGCTCTTATCCAGAGCGACGTACAGTTGATTAGACTAAGCAGGAGACAATCCTCCCCTGGAGCAATGCAGGGTTAAGGGCCTTCCTCAAGGGCCCAACGGCTGTGCGGATCTTATTGTGGCTACACCGGGATTAGAACTACTGTAACCACTACGCTACTGTCTGTGTGGAGTCTGCATGTTCTCCCCGTGTCTGTGTGGAGTTTGCAAGTTCTCCCCGTGTCTGTGTGGAGTCTGCCTGTTCTCCCCGTGTCTGTGTGGAGTTTACATGTTCTCCCCGTGTCTGTGTGGAGTCTGCATGTTCTCCCCATGTCTGCGTGTCTGTGTGGAGTCTGCATGTTCTCCCCGTGTCTGTGTGAAGTGTGCATGTTCTCCCCGTGTCTGTGTGGAGTTCACATGTTCTCCCTGTGTCTGTGTGGAGTCTGCATGTTTTCCCCATGTCTGTGTGAAGTCTGCATGTTTTCCCCATGTCTGTGTGGAGTCTGCATGTTCTCCCCGTGTCTGTGTGGGTTTCCTCTGGGTCCACAGACAGGCGCCTGAGGGATGGTGTTGTGAATGAGCCTCCATACTGAGCCCTGTATGAATAAAGTTTTAATTAAACAGTGGAATTAGCAAACAATGCACACCGACGACTAACAGAACTAACATAACTGACAGACCAGGATTTTTAAAATGATTTACTTGGACTTCAAACAGAAACAGTCTGGAGCGCACGGATGCAAAATTTGGCCTTTAATGATGCAAAACTGACATGCTTCGATGCAACTGCGTCTTCATCTGTCTTTTTCTTTTTCTTTTACTCACATTTTCATAGAAACGCGTTTGCTTCTCACAGCTAAAGGGCTGATTTTCTGTCTGTGTGCTCCGAACTTTGTCCTTCTGCAGTGCACAGTATTGTCCTGCATCTGAGAAGCGCTGGAGTTGCCTTTTCACTGGCTGCTGTGCAGTGACCTCCTTGTTTTGACTTCCTTACTGCGATTGTGCAGATGGAGATCGGCTATGGAGAGACATAAATTATGAAGCTAATTCATCTGTGTGCCATATTTCCTGGGCATTGTAGCTGGGCAAATCACACACACACACACACACACTCACACACACTCACACACACACACACACACAAACACACACTCTCACACGCACACATACAGCACTCACACACACTCACACACACACACACACACACACACTCACACACTCACACACACACACACACACTCACACACACACACACACACACACACACACACACACACACACTCACACACACACTCACTCTCACACACTCACACACACACACACACACACTCACACACTCACACACACACTCACTCTCACACACACACACACACACACACACTAGACTAGAGTTCATTGAGAGGTGCACCTGTGTATCTGGACTCTGGCTAAGAGAGAGAGATTGTTCTGCTTTTGTTGTGACTACAGAGACCGACTGATGTCCCACACCTCTCCTGGAAGGGTGGAGTTAAACCTGCAGACACAGCGGCCCTCCAGGACTGGAGTTAAACCTGCAGACACTGAGGCCCTCCAGGACTGGAGTTAAACCTGCAGACACAGTGCCCCCTCCAGGACTGGAGTTAAACCTGCAGACACTGCGGCCCTCCAGGACTGGAGTTAAACCTGCAGACACTGCAACCCTTCAGGACTGGAGTTAAACCTGCAGACACTGCAGCCCTCCAGGACTGGAGTTAAACCAGCAGACACTGCAACCCTTCAGGACTGGAGTTAAACCAGCAGACACTGCAACCCTTCAGGACTGGAGTTAAACCAGCAGACACTGCAGCCCTCCAGGACTGGAGTTAAACCTGCAGACACTGCGGCCCTCCAGGACTGGAGTTAAACCTGCAGACACAGTGCCCCCTCCAGGACTGGAGTTAAACCTGCAGACACTGCGGCCCTCCAGGACTGGAGTTAAACCTGCAGACACTGCTGCACTCCAGCACTGGAGTTAAACCAGCAGACACTGCAACCCTTCAGGACTGGAGTTAAACCTGCAGACACTGCGGCCCTCCAGGACTGGAGTTAAACCAGCAGACACTCCAACCCTTCAGGACTGGAGTTAAACCTGCAGACACTGCAACCCTTCAGGACTGGAGTTAAACCTGCAGACACTGAGGCCCTCCAGGACTGGAGTTAAACCAGCAGACACTGCGGCCCTCCAGGACTGGAGTTAAACCTGCAGACACTGCGGCCCTCCAGGACTGGAGTTAAACCTGCAGACACTGCGGCCCTCCAGGACTGGAGTTAAACCTGCAGACACTGCGGCCCTCCAGGACTGGAGTTAAACCAGCAGACACTCCAACCCTTCAGGACTGGAGTTAAACCTGCAGACACTGCAACCCTTCAGGACTGGAGTTAAACCTGCAGACACTGAGGCCCTCCAGGACTGGAGTTAAACCAGCAGACACTGCGGCCCTCCAGGACTGGAGTTAAACCTGCAGACACTGCTGCCCTCCAGGACTGGAGTTAAACCTGCAGACACTGCGGCCCTCCAGCACTGGAGTTAAACCTGCAGACACTGCTGCCCTCCAGGACTGGAGTTAAACCTGCAGACACTGCGGCCCTCCAGGACTGGAGTTAAACCTGCAGACACTGCGGCCCTCCAGGACCGGAGTTAAACCTGCAGACACTGCGGCCCTCCAGGACTGGAGTTAAACCTGCAGACACTGCGGACCTCCAGCACTGGAGTTAAACCTGCAGACACTGCGGCCCTCCAGGACTGGAGTTAAACCTGCAGACACTGCAGCCCTCCAGGACTGGAGTTAAACCTGCAGACACTGCGGCCCTCCAGGACTGGAGTTAAACCTGCAGACACTGCGGCCCTCCAGCACTGGAGTTAAACCTGCAGACACTGCGGCCCTCCAGGACTGGAGTTAAACCTGCAGACACTGCGGCCCTCCAGGACTGGAGTTAAACCTGCAGACACTGCAGCCCTCCAGGACTGGAGTTAAACCTGCAGACACTGCGGCCCTCCAGCACTGGAGTTAAACCTGCAGACACTGCGGCCCTCCAGGACCGGAGTTAAACCTGCAGACACTGCGGCCCTCCAGGACTGGAGTTAAACCTGCAGACACTGCGGCCCTCCAGGACTGGAGTTAAACCTGCAGACACTGCGGCCCTCCAGCACTGGAGTTAAACCCGCAGACACTGCAGCCCTCCAGGACTGGAGTTAAACCTGCAGACACTGCGGCCCTCCAGGACTGGAGTTAAACCTGCAGACACTGCGGCCCTCCAGCACTGGAGTTAAACCTGCAGACACTGCGGCCCTCCAGGACTGGAGTTAAACCTGCAGACACTGCGGCCCTCCAGGACTGGAGTTAAACCTGCAGACACTGCGGCCCTCCAGGACTGGAGTTAAACCTGCAGACACTGCGGCCCTCCAGGACTGGAGTTAAACCTGCAGACACTGTGGCCCTCCAGGACTGGAGTTAAACCTGCAGACACTGCGGCCCTCCAGGACTGGAGTTAAACCTGCAGACACAGCGGCCCTCCAGGACTGGAGTTAAACCTGCAGACACAGCGCCCCCTCCAGGACTGGAGTTAAACCTGCAGACACAGTGCCCCCTCCAGGACTGGAGTTAAACCTGCAGACACAGCGCCCCCTCCAGGACTGGAGTTAAACCTGCAGACACTGCGGCCCTCCAGCACTGGAGTTAAACCTGCAGACACAGCGCCCCCTCCAGGACTGGAGTTAAACCTGCAGACACTGCGGCCCTCCAGGTCTGGAGTTAAACCAGCAGACACTGCGGCCCTCCAGCACTGGAGTTAAACCAGCAGACACTGCGGCCCTCCAGGTCTGGAGTTAAACCAGCAGACACTGCGGCCCTCCAGGACTGGAGTTAAACCAGCAGACACTGCGGCCCTCCAGGACTGGAGTTAAACCTGCAGACACTGGGGCCCTCCAGGACTGGAGTTAAACCTGCAGACACTGCAACCCTTCAGGACTGGAGTTAAACCTGCAGACACTGCGGCCCTCCAGGTCTGGAGTTAAACCAGCAGACACTGCGGCCCTCCAGCACTGGAGTTAAACCAGCAGACACTGAGGCCCTCCAGGACTGGAGTTAAACCTGCAGACACTGCGGCCCTCCAGCACTGGAGTTAAACCTGCAGACACTGCGGCCCTCCAGCACTGGAGTTAAACCTGCAGACACAGCGCCCCCTCCAGGACTGGAGTTAAACCTGCAGACACTGCGGCCCTCCAGGACTGGAGTTAAACCTGCAGACACTGCGGCCCTCCAGGACTGGAGTTAAACCAGCAGACACAGCGCCCCTCCAGGACTGGAGTTAAACCAGCAGACACAGCGCCCCTCCAGGACTGGAGTTAAACCAGCAGACACAGCGCCCCTCCAGGACTGGAGTTAAACCTGCAGACACAGCGCCCCCTCCAGGACTGGAGTTAAACCTGCAGACACAGCGCCCCCTCCAGGACTGGAGTTAAACCTGCAGACACAGCGCCCCCTCCAGGACTGGAGTTAAACCTGCAGACACAGCGCCCCCTCCAGGACTGGAGTTAAACCTGCAGACACAGCGCCCCCTCCAGGACTGGAGTTAAACACTGCAGACACAGCGCCCCCTCCAGGACTGGAGTTAAACCAGCAGACACAGCGCCCCCTCCAGGACTGGAGTTAAACCTGCAGACACAGCGCCCCCTCCAGGACTGGAGTTAAACCTGCAGACACAGCGCCCCCTCCAGGTCTGGAGTTAAACCTGCAGACACAGCGCCCCCTCCAGGACTGGAGTTAAACCTGCAGACACAGCGCCCCCTCCAGGACTGGAGTTAAACCTGCAGACACAGCGCCCCCTCCAGCACTGGAGTCTGAAATGCTGAAATGTGGAGAGTGGCAGCTTTTTTCAAGCCAGATTCTTTTTTTATTTGAATTCTTAGAAAACAGGAAATGTAACAGAAAATGGATCAGCCCTCCTGTGGGGTTTCCTCCTGCTGTGTGCACATAAAGGCTGTGTTCAAAACCACATACTCGCATACTACTCGAACGGGAGGAAACAGGCACCACCTCCTCTCTACTGCCCCCCGCTGTGTGTGAGAGTGTGTATGTGCATGTGTATGTGTGTGTGAGAGTGTAAATGTGTGTGTCTGTGTGTACGTGTGTAAGTGCATGTGTCTGTGACGGTGTGTGTGCATGTGTGTGTGTATGTGTATGCATGTATTTCTACATATGTGTGTGTGTGTGTGTGTGTGTGTGTGCATATTGGTGTGTGTTTGCATGGTATGTGAATGTGCATACATGTGAGTATGTATGTATGTGTGTGTATGTTTGTGTTTGTGTGCATGTTGGTGTGTGTTTGCATGGTATGTGAATGTGCATACATGTGAGTATGTATGTATGTGTGTGTATGTTTGTGTGTGTGTGCATGTTGGTGTGTGTTTGCATGGTATGTGAATGTGCATACATGTGAGTATGTATGTATGTGTGTGTATGTTTGTGTGTGTGTGCATGTTGGTGTGTGTTTGCATGGTATGTGAATGTGCATACATGTGAGTATGTATGTGTGTGCATGTTGGTGTGTTTGCATGGTATGTAATGGCTGCAGTGTTGGGGGGGGGGGGCAGTGCATCACCATGGTGATGTATGCT
>NC_083768.1:2187463-2194963 GCF_963514075.1 Conger conger | reverse complement strand
CTGCTCTAGCTATTGAATGAGGTGTGCTTTGTTAGGGTTGGTTTGAAAACCTACAGGACGGTAGATCTCCAGGAGCAGGGTTGGGCAGCCCTGCTCTAGCTGTTGAATGAGGTGTGCTTTGTTAGGGTTGGAGTGAAAACCTACAGGACAGTAGATCTCCAGGAGCAGGGTTGGGCAGCCCTGCTCTAGCTGTTGAATGAGGTGTGCTTTGTTAGGGTTGGAGTAAAAACCTACAGGACAGTAGATCTCCAGGAGCAGGGTTGGGCAGCCCTGCTCTAGCTGTTGAATGAGGTGTGCTTTGTTAGGGTTGGAGTGAAAACCTACAGGACAGTAGATCTCCAGGAACAGGGTTGGGCAGCCCTGCACTAGCTGTTGAATGAGGTGTGCTTTGTTAGGGTTGGAGTGAAAACCTACAGGACAGTAGATCTCCAGGAGCAGGGTTGGGCAGCCCTGCTCTAGCTGTTGAATGAGGTGTGCTTTGTTAGGGTTGGAGTGAAAACCTACAGGACAGTAGATCTCCAGGAGCAGGGTTGGGCAGCCCTGCTCTAGCTATTGAATGAGGTGTGCTTTGTTAGGGTTGGAGTGAAAACCTACAGGACAGTAGATCTCCAGGAGCAGGGTTGGGCAGCCCTGCTCTAGCTGTTGAATGAGGTGTGCTTTGTTAGGGTTGGAGTGAAAACCTACAGGACAGTAGATCTCCAGGAGCAGGGTTGGGCAGCCCTGCTCTAGCTGTTGAATGAGGTGTGCTTTGTTAGGGTTGGAGTGAAAACCTACAGGACAGTAGATCTCCAGGAGCAGGGTTGGGCAGCCCTGCTCTAGCTGTTGAATGAGGTGTGCTTTGTTAGGGTTGGAGTGAAAACCTACAGGACAGTAGATCTCCAGGAGCAGGGTTGGGCAGCCCTGCTCTAGCTGTTGAATGAGGTGTGCTTTGTTAGGGTTGGTTTGAAACCCTACAGGACAGTAGACCTCCAGGAGCAGGGTTGGGCGGCCCTGCTCTAGCTGTTGAATGAGGTGTGCTTGGTTAGGGTTGGAGTGAAAACCTACAGGACAGTAGATCTCCAGGAGCAGGGTTGGGCGGCCCTGCACTAGCTATTGAATGAGGTGTGCTTTGTTAGGGTTGGTTTGAAAACCTACAGGACGGTAGATCTCCAGGAGCAGGGTTGGGCAGCCCTGCTCTAGCTGTTGAATGAGGTGTGCTTTGTTAGGGTTGGAGTGAAAACCTACAGGACAGTAGATCTCCAGGAGCAGGGTTGGGCAGCCCTGCTCTAGCTGTTGAATGAGGTGTGCTTTGTTAGGGTTGGAGTGAAACCCTACAGGACAGTAGATCTCCAGGAGCAGGGTTGGGCAGCCCTGCTCTAGCTGTTGAATGAGGTGTGCTTTGTTAGGGTTGGAGTGAAAACCTACAGGACAGTAGACTCCAGGAGCAGGGTTGGGCAGCCCGGTTCTCGCTGTAGCAGTATTGATGCTGCCCTCTGGCACTGCCGTAGCTTTATTGGGCAGACAAATGTTGACCAGAAAAGTCAGGGGAACTCTGCTGATCGAGGGCACTTCCTTCTTGCCAACACAATGGCAGATTATGGGGTGACCAAAAAGAGTGCTAGCCAAGTTTGGTGATACCGCAGTCACGATATGGATGGGTCTAGGCTCTTCGTGGGGTGCTGATTGGCACTCGTGACTCAATTTATATCCAATTGAAAATATGTATTGGGGGTTGTGGGGTTATTGTCTTTGTGACCTCCTAAAGCAAGTAGCCTATGTCCATCCAAACGTTATTCATAGAGATCTTTATCCCCAGGAACAAAACGCAAGCAGTGGCTGAATCTGCGTTGTTCGCTCTGAGTGGGAACTCGTAAATCACACTCCGTTAATGATTAACGAGACGCCCGCGTGCAGCTCTGTTCTCTCGCCAAAACTATTTCTGGTTAGCCATTGCGTTTAAACTGGGCAAAGGCCAGACTGTGACTGATGCCGTCCGATTACTCTTTCCCTTTCATTGATAATCTTTGGATTTATTTACTCTGTTTTGCTCTCGCGACTCCGCATCCCGTTCCTCAGTCCAACGGCATTGAAGTCTTGAGGTAACCATAGCAACGTCTTACTCCTCCATCGTTTCCTCTTCTAGACAGCGCCCGATTCATATTGTCTCCCTCTGTCAGGGAACGACGCTAAAAGCTGAAAGGATTTGTAAAAACAAGACACGTCGCGCTTGGGTTTGGCACAACAACGCCAGAGGAAGATTAACTGAGTTGGCAACTGAGATTAGGAGAAGAAAAAGTCTGCGAATGAGCAAGAGAATGAGGATGCGTGGAAGAGCGCGAGAGAGAGAGTTAATAAATTAGAACAAATGCACGAGCAAATGAAAGAGATTGAGAACTTAGTCATGCAGTTTGTGGAATGAATGTTAATAGCTATTAATTCACGCAACCCAGCTATTGTAAAATTCTCCGTCGGTGACGTTGATTTTTTTTTTTTCCCATGCTGCACCGCGGAGTGACATTTGGTTTTAGTGCTGATACTCTTTGGAAAATCAGAACTATTCAATGCTCAGCTCAATGCCTCATTCTGATATCTGTTTCTGGCTCCCGTTATAATTTTAAAATCCATCAGAGCTGACTCATTGCTATCTGGTCTGGTGTGTAGGAGTAAAGAAAAAGAAAAACAGAGTGAGAGAGAGGTAGAGAGAGAGATTACTTTACTTTTTTTTTCAAGATTAATTTACGAAGAAACGGCAAATGTCGTTTTGTCTTAATCTGATCAAAATTGAAATAACTTTTGAGAACGTTCACTGGAAAACGTGCACGCTACCTGCATTTTATGATGAGCATTGTTATAAGAGAGAACTTAGAAGAGTTTTCCCTGTCCGTTAAAAAACCCAATAATCCTATGCTTATTTATCATAATGATATATCATACTGCTTTCTCCTTTAAAAATAAAACCGAGTCATGTAGACCGCAGTGAGAAGCAAAACTCATCCTGTTGCCATAATATTTTCTGTGTTCTGGGCATCTACGAAAGCAAATGACAAAATCCATCACCAGACAACGCCATTAAATGCTTCGCTATCAAAAGCAGCAAAAGTCAATTAAAATTAGGTGTAATTAAATAGAAAGAGGTCGAGGCTGCAGCGCGCCTGTGTCGCTGTCCACGGTGCTGACGCGATGCGCGCGCAGTAACCCAGTGCGTGCTCAGTCACCTGCGCGCGGGAGAGCGAACAGTCAGTTAGATATGAAAACATTTTCACTAAACCTCATTTATAAGTTCAGTGAAGTTCTCTCTCTCTCTCTCTCTCTCTCTCTCTCTCTCTCTCTCTCTCTCTCTCTCTCTCTCTCTCTCTCTCTCTCTCTCTCACGAACATGCACACGCACATACACACACACACACACACACACACACACAGATTCCACAGATTCGTCAGTGAGAATATACCGGTTGCGAAATGAATGGAAAACACGCCAAGGCGCTTGTCGTGTCTTTCCACTGAAACTGAGCATATTGAGCGCGTACCTATTACACGCGCGTTCTATCGTCGCCTGAGCGTCACCCTCGGTGTCACTATATGTTCGTCTTTCGCTACCATCTAGCTACGTATGGAGTCCAGCTTGCTTGTCTGCATAGTATAACCCCATAGCTCGAGAAAGGGGAGAGACAACGTGCATACAATTAAAGTATGTGTGTGTGTTTTTTTATGTGTGTATAAGAGTGAAGACAGAGGAAAACTTGAATTCAATTTAAGGATAAGAAAATGTCCTTAAATTTCATTTTCTAATTTTTTTTTTTTTCATTTTTCAAGTCCACACTATAGACCCGAGCCGCATTATCGTGCGACAGAGCGATTTCATTGGCTAACCCAAGGCGGTGAACATCTGTTCTGGGGGCGTGTATGAAACGGGCGAAGATATGCGGAGTATAGGCTCGTCTCGGGCTAAAGAAATATAGTAGCGGTTAATCGAAATGCTTTCAGGACACTTGCACGTCGTCAACTCCCCACCGACGATTTTGCATGGACCACAGCACGCGCGAGGACTTGGGCCGTATCGGTGACGGAGCTGTGTGTTCTTTTAGAAATTCAGGCTGAATGTCGCTATACTTTATTAACGTGGTCAGCGTATGATGTCTGGAACGAAGGTGAACATTTTGGTGTCGCCGACATCTGCGCCGACAACCATTTAAGTTTCTAAAGGGGGGGGGGGGGGGTCAAGGGACTCGCTGCACACCCCCGCAACTCTTGACGGGAACGCCACAACGCGCGGGGCGGTTTGTCTGTGGGCTACTTGGTGGGCCACCTATTCAGCTCGAGCCGCGGAGGTACTCGCGCCGCTGATTCCGTGCATTGAGATATCCCCTGTTAGCAATGGTGAGGATCTGCGCTGCTCATTTCTCTATTTCCGAGCGCGGACGATACATGTATTTGGCCAATTTAAATCTCAGCGACTTTTGCATAGGAAACGTGGGGTAGACAACACCCCCCCCCCCCCTCTCTCTCTCTCTCTCTCTCTCTCTCTCTCTCTCTCTCTCTCTGCGTGGTCGCGACAGCGCTAGAGGTGGCGTTCTGCATAGACTGCTTTGCATTCTACGGCGGTAGTGCAACGCGCCACGCAAGGGCTTTTGTTGAAAGACAGGGAAAGTGGCTTAGCTGCGGCTTATATGTAAGTAGTCTTGTTTTTGCATATTGTGCCGTCTATGTAATGTGCTCTCTGAAACATTAAAATGTTGATAAATAAGTCTACAAGACGAGTCGGCTACGCCTCATTATCTCTTCTTGGTCTGCTTCGTGGCGCTCGGTTTTGCGGTATCTGTAAACGAGCACAACGTCTCCTGGGAGCTCTTGATTTGATGCAATGTTTCCCTGCGTTCGCAAAAAGCCAGTGCGCCTAAAAATCTGCAGTGACTGGTGTTATGTGTGTGTGCCTGTGTGTGGTGTAAATAAACGAACAAAATAAAGAACGAATAAAATAAAGATGTTGATCGATAAGGCTTGGCTCTTTAAAACAGCCGAGGGTGCTTGTCCTTGTCTTACCAAGGCGAAAATGTGAATGCGAAGGGAAGTTGAGTATTAACTCAAATTAAATGCATTGCTTTTGCGCACCACAACTGAAACCCACATTTTTGTTGCCATAGCAGTATTGATAAAAATGTTTATTTGGGGGTGGTGGGTTCGAATCCTAAATTGAGTAACATTCGACACAATTGGCAAAGTTAATTTGATGGTGGTGTACGTTACGTTTTCCGCCGATCGCCGAGATGCGCGGTAAATTGAAGACATTGTAAATTAATTCAGATCGATTTTGTAAAGGATACAGATGCAATGTTTCCGTCTAGATGGTTAAGTGTGAGGATGATGGAGTGGTATGAAGATCTTATTAATTTCACTGTGTATATACACTCTCCATATACTCCACACTATTCTTTAAACACTTACGTTCTGAATTTAATATAATTACGTGTAATAATCTGTCTCCGCGTTTAATCTTTTGTCACCCCGTGCAAATGTACGTGTAGCCCCTGCCCCCACGTGCATTATGTTGATTGCGATGTCTCTTAGGTAACGCAGAACAGAACATAACGTGCAGTGCACATTTGTTGCTGTGCAGTCTAAAAGATGAAAATGTCATGTTCCTGGCAGTGATGTGGGGAGCGAGTGAAGCATTTGTTAATTGGTTGTGCCTCACAGTCAGCGTGTGCCTTTCATCTGATTCACGAGAACACAGCTGAAATATAACAGCTCCTTCGACCAGCGTAGGAAACAGACTTAAATCTACCTGTACGGGGATGTGGAGCTCTTTATGTGTAAACGACACCCGTGACCTTGAGATCTGTGACTGAGCGTTTTTTGTGTGAATTAAGATCCACCTTCCCATTTTTATGTAGATTATGCGATAACCATACGGCTGAGCATGACTGTATGAGTGTGTGTTTCTGTGTACCAAACTGTTGAGTGTAAGTGTGTGTTTCTGTGTACCAAACTGTTGAGTGTAAGTGTGTGTTTCTGTGTACCAAATTCCTGATTGTAAGTGTGTGTTTCTGTGTACCAAACTCCAGATTGTAAGTGTGTGTTTCTGTGTACCAAACTGTTGAGTGTAAGTGTGTGTTTCTGTGTACCAAACTCTAGATTATAAGTGTGTATTTCTGTGTACCAAACTCCTGATTGCACGTGTGTGTTTCTGTGTACCAAACTGCTGAGTGTGTATGTGTGTGTTTCTGTGTACCAAACTGTTGAGTGTATGTGTGTGTTTCTGTGTACCAAACTGTTGAGTGTAAGTGTGTGTTTCTGTGTACCAAACTGTTGAGTGTAAGTGTGTGTTTCTGTGTACCAAACTGCTGAGTGTAAGTGTGTGTTTCTGTGTACCAAACTGCTGAGTATTTGAGTGTGTGTTTCTGAGTTGGCTTCTACACTTGTGCCTGCATGCATAATATTGGTATGCATGTGTGGTTGTTTTTGTTGATGACTGTGTGTGTGCATTAATGTGTCTGTGTGAGAATGTGTCCGTTTATATACGGGTGCCTGTGTCTGTGTGTGTACGTGTGTGTGTGTGTGTGTGTGTGTGTGTGTTTGTGTACATTTGCATGTGTGTGTGTAAGAGTGTTCATGTGTGCATGTGTATGTGTGTGTGTGTGTATGTGTATGTGAACCAGTGCAACAGTAACAGGGCAACAATGAAATACTCACATCATCTGCAAGTTCTCATTCACACAAACAAACACACATGAACATGCACACACACACACACACACACACACACACACACACACACACACACACACACTCAGCCACAAACAGCTCCCAGAATGACGACCTGCAAGATTTCCCAAAATTCTGAGAGGCAAGAGGTTAGAAATACAGGGATCTAACATTGCAGACAGTGTAGAGTCAAGATGCCCAGCTCCACACCATCGCATTGCCTTGCTTTTTGAATTATACAATGAACATTTCTCTGTGTATAATGCTACGCCCTGGGTGTTCTAATGCAGTTGTCTGTTTGCCCTAGCGACCTGGCGGTACAGGAGTAATGTTATGACCTCCTCGTTTAGTACAGGCCAGCGGACGATGGGCGTCCCAGTATAGCCGGGTTCCTCCTGAGATTTCTTCCCATCGGGGAGTTATTTATCGCCACTATTTTAGGCGAGATAAGGGACTTGTTTTACCTTGTGCTGTTTGGGGGCTCAGAGCTGATATTTCCCCTCTTTCTTCCCTGCTGTTAATCTTTGGGGCAGTCTCCTGTGAAAAGCGCAATTTAAATAAAATAGTAACACTTTACGATAAGGTTCCATGAATTGGCATGAACTAATGTAGTTAACTAACTACGACTGATCTGCACAGATGTATGTATCTGTTAATGTATTTTTACATCATAATGTCAACAACTACATTAGTCGTTGTCAATTCATATTGGAATGAAAAAGTCAGTTAATGTATTTGTTAATGGTTTACTAATTATCCTATGGTTTGCTAATGTATAAATATCATGTAACAAATATGTTAGTTAGTTGTTAACAAATGC